>NW_007728861.1:126618-134265 GCF_000696425.1 Galeopterus variegatus | reverse complement strand
GTTTGCAACAAAAGCTTAATTTTAGCAAACATTCTCTTCTTATAGCAATTTCCCGGTATCTTTAGTAACCTGTCTGTCTTTGAGCCAGCAACCTTGCTGTGTTACAATTCTTATCTTACAACAGAGACTATACCCTGGGGAAAATTTCCTGGCCTTTGCAAGGTCAATATTTGAAACTGCAAGGCTGTGGAATATATTTGCTTTATGCATAGTCCACAAACATATTTGACTTTTTAGTGGTTTCACATGAGTCCAGTCTTTCCAAATTAAATTTTAGAAGAAAATAACCCTAATATTAAAGTCTTGCATTGTATGAGCCAGTCCACTGATGTGTACATTTCTCCAAAATCTGTCATACCTGATATCTGCATTTTATTTTCTGCCTGCTTTCTCTGATTTCCTGACCCAAATACCCTTTTCCATCTCTGGACAAAAGTCTTCTATCTTTCAGCTCTCAACTAAAGCATTATTTTTTCTCTGAAGTATTTTAATGCCCCCTTCCAAAGTAAGTTTGACTAGTCTATTGACTATATTCCAATGGTGTAAATATTTTATCACTGTACCTATAATATAAATATGCACCTATTTTAAATGTCCTATTTTTATTCCATTTTATGACATGCCTGATTTAAAAAGCAGGGACTGGCATCTTATTTATGTTTTGTCCTTCGTGCCCTCTCTGCTTTCTGGAACAAAGTAAATGCTCAACACATATTTGTTGAATGAATGAACCATGACAACAATGCTAGTATAATTTTAACATTAATGTTTATTTAGTGTTTTTTCAAATTAAATTTTACCAAGATCTGTATAACTAGTTGGGCAGTGCCTGCTTTAGCAATTTTATTTCTTATAGGATATACCACTGCACAGAGTATTTTTAAAAATACAAATTCAAATAGAATGACACCTAAAGTAGTTTTCTTTAAAATAAATAATATAATGAGCAAGTTGTTGCATTTTGTTTTCAGTCATTTATGAATTACATTATCAAACTAGATTAAAACAGATTTTCCCTAGGTCTCCTAGACGATTTCTCTAAACCCTGGTGCAAAAGGATTTATATGTGCTGTGATATCTGAACCTTGTGTAGCTAGTATAGCTAGAAATGTTGTTCATAGTCATATAAATATCCAATCCCTGTGAATCTTGCTGAGCTATTTGCCTTAGTGATTTACTTCACTAGTGAATTACATATTGATTTTGAATTATATTAAAAGTATTTCTCTTAAAGATTTCAGTAACCCCAATACCATCTTATATTCATATTTTAGTACTTACTGAAAAGGAATGTCCAAAGAACATTTTTGTTGACCCACCCATTATTTTATGTCTATTAAATTTGTGTCTTGCTGCTATTGTATTCCTAAACGAATACACAATCTATTTCTCACTTTTAATCTAACATTTGTTCATATTGTCAATTATTCCTTAGTATTTTCTGATAAAGTACCTAAAGTAAATATAGCCCAGTATGAAAATGCTATTGATTTCATGTAATTTTTGTTAATATTTTTCATATTACTCCACATGCTCAAATTAATACTTACAAGTGTTCTACTGGTTCAATTATTCCTTAGTATTTTCTGATAAAGTACCTAAAGTAAATATAGCCCAGTATGAAAATACTGTTGATTTCATGTAATTTTTGTTAATATTTTTCATATTACTCCACATGCTCAAATTAATACTTACAAGTGTTCTACTGGTTACTTTAAACGTTCTTGCACATTGAGCAGCTTCCTCGTTGAACTATATAAATAATGACTTCTAAATGCTTTCCTTCAGAGGTTCAAGTTAATTCAGAACCCATCATTGTACATGAAAAGTTTAAATTATGTTTTGCAGTATGCCTTACCTTGCACTTATCTGAACTAAATTTAATCCGTCATCACACTGCCCAATCACCCAGTTTAATTAGATCCTTTTGGATTTCCTCATAATCCTGCACGTTTTTTCACTAACCCAAATAATTGTTGGTGATCAGCAGAAGTTTAACACCTCACTGTTTACTATATCCTCTAGATCACTAATATAGTTTAACAGCCCTGCTATCAGCATCTTGAGCACCCTGCTATGAAGTTGCTTCATCTGGAGCAATACGCAGTATTCTTTTCAAATAGCTTAATCCATATTTATCCATAGAAAGCATATCCTTCTAATTCTACCAGTTTTATGTGAGCCATCAATACATTTTTAGGGAATTTAAAATTTAAAAATGATTTCCACAGGTAAGTATGTTTTAAAAGTTTAATCATTGTTGGCATATTGTATGCTATGTTGAAGAAGAAGTTAAAAATTTAAATGAAGAATGAATGAGCTCTAAGATTTCTTACAGATGTAAGTGCCTACAGTAAAGGAAAAAGAGTAAGAAATAAGGTTTATTGAGTACCTTGTAGTAGTTGCTGTCATATATGCTTGCCATTGCCCTGTACCTTTCATGTGTACAAACTCAAACACTGAGAACAGCTTTATTATCACAGCATTAAAAATGGGGAAACTGAAGTTCAGAGAAGTCCATTCAAGTACAACAGAGAATTAAAACCCTTCTGAGACATTAGGCTACACAGGCGCCAAAGTCATTAATAATAACAATCATTAAATGATTTCATGCCGTCTCCTTTTTTTTTTAGCTCTTTTTGATAAATCTTATAGATTACCTATATTTACACAAAATTACTGTGTTCAGTCATTTTAGGATTTGCCATGTGGCGTTATTCTGGATTTTCCTAGAAAGACTGCTTATGAATTTATGTTTTCTATAGCCCATAAATTGTTTCTTTGAATTATTCAGTATGTTAACAGATAATCATATTTTTCACGTAGGTGTCCTTGTAAACTTATATGGAATGAAAACAATGTATTTAATAATAATATTTATGTATTACACTATTAGATAAGACTCTTTGGGTTGGAAGTGAAGAAAAAACAAAAACTGGCTAACTATAAAAATACTTTTGTTAGCTTACTCAACTTATGAGGAGGGTTTAATGCAGAGGCTCAAATGAAGTCATTAGAACCCATCTTTCCCCACCTTTTGGTTCAGCTCTCCACCATCTTGGTTTTATGTCCAGATGCCACATGGGTGTGGGGAGGTCTAAGTCTGTGCTTCCAGATTTAATTTCCATGGTGGAAAGCTGATTGTCTCCCTGAGCCTGAACAAAAGAGTCATTGTATTCTGTTTCTCTGATTGGGTCATGTGCCCAACTCCCAACATTCTGTATGGCCAAGGGATGAATAATCTAAGCCACACTTAAATCACACATCTGCATCTAGTGCTGCAGTTAGAATGAACTCTACCAGAAGAACACAGACCAAGAGTCAAGGAACTGGGTATTAATTTGCTCTAAACAAATATATACCATATTTGGGGACAGATTCCCTTCTACAAACAGTGGCTACTGCATACTCTGTCTAATAAAATGCACAGAAAATAGTATCACTTCATATTTGCTGAATGAATTAAAAATTGTGCATATCTAATGTATGTAAAAAAGACACATATTGCTTGTATAAGAACAGAAAACAAGTTAATATTACAATTTAGCAGATTAATCCTTAGTTTTTGTTCAGTTATTTCATAGTCATTCTTACTATTTCCCATGGTAGCTTGAGCAGTTTTTCAGTAGGTACATGTAATAGTTTTTCACAAGGCATGTTCTAGCAAATTTGCCAGTAATTTAGAAGCAAGGTAAATTTTAGTATCCTAATATCTGGTTAGGTGAAAATTTTGAATTACAAACATTTTTTATCTTTGCATTTTTCTTTGATTTTTACGCACTTATATCAGGAAATAGTTTATAATTTTAGAAGAGAGCATGACAAATAAACAGTAGAGAAAAATTAGTATGATGAAGTATGCAGTTACCAAAGTACAGATGAAATTGTTGAAAGACTAGGAAAATTTAGTGTCAAAAAATGACTAGTGAAAACTGATAAAAGTTTGAGTTTTTTTTGTTTTTCTTAATAGTGAATAATATGCTACTTAAAAGTGTTTGCACTTGAGAAAAATGTTTCCTCCTCCTAAATCAAAAGAGTATCTATAACATTTATTTAATAAAAATAAAACAAACATAATCAAAATATACCCAGAAGCAAGATGTAGGAGACAACCAGAACTTTGAAGACCCCTCAGTGGCCCACTCTAATCCCATGCCCTGATCCCCGACTACATGGGTAACTTATTCGCCATGTTGTACTAACAATTCCCTTGATAGCCTTTCTGTTGTATGCTCTTTTCTTTCTTTTATTCCTTTTTTTCTCAGAATAGTTTAGAATTTTAACATGTATGCAGTATTTTTATTACCTATCTTTTTCACAGAAGAAAGATTAGGATAGTATTTAGCTTTAAAATTATAACAACTAAAATTTTATATTTTTATATTTATGACATTTTTTAATGCCTTCATATGCAGCCAATAGAAATACTGATGACTGCTTTTGATTTTCTTTTCTCTTTCTTGAAAACTAGCAAATGGGCCTTCTTGATTTAACATTTGAGTGACTGTTTCTCCTCATACACATACAAACTCTATACTCTGGTCCTTTAGAAAATAATTCAGGCTTTGTATGTAAATATGTAGTTAGGGGCTTCAAATAGGAGGGCTTCAGTTGATGTTCTAGGCTATCAAGCATGTAGAGAAAGACTTTCTTTATTAGATAACAAAATAAATCTGACTTCACAAATAAGTTTGTATTAGGTATGACTCTGGGGCTTCTACTAGCATCACTTTACTCTTAGCTATTTTTGGCAATAAAATACTACGAGGGTAAAGAAATGTAGGAAAATTTCTTGAATCTCTGTATCTATTCCCAGGTGGGTTGTGTTACCCCTTCTCCATCACTCCCCACTCCAATTCCTCCACTTTCATCTTATCTATCAAGATTTCTCTGCCTACTTCCACATATTGCCTGACATTACCAGCCCTACAATGCAACTCTGTGATAAGTCTCAGAATATTGTAATAAAATAGCATCTCTATGCTTTTTCATGCTTTTCCAATATCACTTGCACAACTTTTGTATCCTACAAATTCCCTAAACTAAAGTTTTCACTCTGGGCTCTGAATCTTCTTCATTATTATCACATAATACATTTACATAACAATGTAATTAAAATGAATTTTCATAGCTGGAAACTCTGTTGTTCACAGACAAAGATACATAACACGTCTAAGGTATGTTCTACTCCCATTATTCAGGTAGAAAATTGAGCTCATAGTTGCTAAATAGCTAGATTTAGTACTGCAGTCTGTACATCCTGGAGCCTAGATTAGAATATAGTTCTTAAAATGAGCCCTGTGTTCTTTCTATATAACATTCTGCCCTATTCTTTCTAAACCCACCCAAGGTTTTTGTTCTCCCTTTTAGAGCAGAGATTGGTCTAGCTTTTTGCTTGCTAATTACCATGTCTGTTACTGACTTTTGTAAATGAATTTACATAATTGTTTATGTCCCCATCATAGGTCTACCATAATATTTAACTACTCCTCTATTATTGAATATAAGGCAATGTCCTATTTTTTGTTTCCACAAATAACACAATCATAACAGCCTTTGAACATAAACCTTTGCTCTCATCACCTTAGGAAAAATTAAGTTAGAGAGAATTGCTGGGTTAAGGAATATGAACATTTTAAAGGTTTTGAAAGATAATGCCAAATTGCTTTCCAAAAAGGTTGTCCCAATTCATGTTCCTGCCAGCACTGCATATGCATCGCTGTTCTAATTTGCTTTGGGGTGAGGGTGGGAAAGGGTATTAATAGTATCATATTTTTACAGCACTTTGGGGGAAATTTTACTCTCTCACATCTGTGTTACTCTCATGCCTACATTTTTTTATTATTTATATAAAAAGGGAAGTATCAAATCTGGTGCTTCTAAAACAGTAAAGAGCTTTTCTGGGTCTCTCATAGATTGGCCAAAGGAGAAAGTGTAGAATAAGAGGCGTGGTATCAGATTAGATACAGAAACGTATTTTAAAATGGGTTTGTTATTTTACTGAATGCTCTTTCAATGCTATTTCTCTTCTATTTAGCCATAGCCTTCCTTTTCATTAAATAAAGTGCATTTGAGAGATTCCATCAAAGTAGATTGTGCATTTGTTAAGTCTGGGGCTGGGTCTATAATGCCCTGTGCACCTGAGTTGGCTCTCTGACTCAATGCGGGAAATGCAGGACACTTTAAAAACCAATCTCAGCTAAAAATATACCACAAGCTCTGGCAGTATCATGCATACCTTGGTAGTTTAGTTTAAAAAAATGTTTCTAGAATCTCTTACATATTAATTTTAATATGTCTAGGATGACCCTCCCAATAGAATCATGTTTCTGAGTGTTGTATCAGAACAAACAGAATTCTTTTTATTATTATTATTATTATCTTATTTTATCAATATACAATGTAGTTGATTTTCATGTCCCTGTACCAATTCCTCCTCCCCACTCCCCCTCCCACCCATCAAAATCATATCTGTTCACTTGTCTTAAATATTACCATTTACAGTAACATGGATGGACTTAGAAAAAATTATATTCAGTGAAATAAGTCAGGCACAGAAAGAGAAATGCGCAGGTTCTCACTTATTTGTGGGAACTAAAAATAAATAAACAAATACACAAACAAACGGGGGGTGGGGAGAAGACACAACAGTGACAACCAGAATTCTAATCACCTGGGGTGATTATTTGGTTGCCAGTTCTTGGACATTACCGGGGATTTTTTGAATTTAGAACCTCTGGGCATGCAGCTTAAGAATTCAAATTTAATAGTCTCTGCTTCTCAGACTTTAATATACTTACAAATCTCCTGGATAACTTGTGAAATGTAGATTATGGCTCAGTATTTCTGGGTGGAGCGGGAGATTCATCATTTCTAATAGGCTCTCAGATGAGGCCAGTGTTCCTGAGCCATGGGCCATCCTTTGAATAACAAAACGCAGGAGTTTGAGAACTGCAGCCTTAAGCCATTATCTATTTTTACCTTGAATTACCTTATATATGATTTGCCAATCATGAGGAATTGAGCTAAAAACAGGTGACTTGTGAGTAAAACCTGAGTGGGGTTGCCACCAGCAAGGAAACAATAGATTATGAAACTCTGGCTATGAAAGTACCCAAATGGAGGACAAAACTTACATAAACTAGGGAAGAAAAATATTAAGAAAAACTTGGCCAGTTTTATAAGCTAGGTCATCCTGGAATTAATAAAAAGTACTTAGGGTCATTTTCCTACCAATTCTTCCCTCGGCACACCTGATGCTACCTCATGCCTCCCTAATTTTCTTCTTCTCCATGATGTGGACACTTTGCCGTTCATGCTCTTATTGCTCTGTGTTGGGAAAATAGAATAGTTTGGTCAGGGCCCTCGCCTTGTGTCCAGTTGGGTGTGGTGCAGCATCCTTCATAAGCAAATTGTGTGTGTGTAGTTAGTGCGCATGTGCACCAGTGTATCTTTTTAGTTTGGTTGCTATTCTTGTGTTCTTCAGAGAGAAACAGAGAGAGAGATGGAGAGAGAGAGAGAGACAGAGTTTAGTGAAGCAGGTGGGTGGCATCTGCCTTGGGCATCCACCCTGTGCAGCCATGCTTTCTAATCTCTGGCTCCAAGGACCTTTTGGCCAGTTACCTAGCTCATAGACCTGCGTGAAGG
>NW_007728861.1:124903-125621 GCF_000696425.1 Galeopterus variegatus | reverse complement strand
CTCCCATGTTTTTTCTTTTACCAGAGTTTAGAGAGCTTACTAGACCCCTCATTTTTCATAAAAGAATGGTAATTTTACCTGAAATTTTACTGAATGATAAAGTACATCATTTTATCGTCAAATGCCAGATGGGATATGTTACTTAAATGAAGTATGATCTTGAATTCACTGCAATTCAATTTTTAAAAATTGGTTGAGAGAAATAAGATCTCTGAAGGATTTTGTGAAGGATGAGGTATCCATCCATTCTTCTAGGTGAGAATGTCCTAAATATATTCTAAGGAACCACATTCTCTGAAATACTCTGAATGAAATGGATATTTGAATAAATACATGTAGAACATCTGTGTGTATACTATAGCTTCTGTGGCAGATCTGTAAGCACATTAGCACAATAAAGGCACTGAAAATTTAGCAACCAGTAAAAGAAAGAAATCTTTTGCTAGATATTGTATGTACTATTTTAGGCACTTAAAGTGTACTTTGATATTAAGTCAGATCATCAGAAATTTGGATGCTTGTTTTATGTCATATTAGGTATTAGCTAACATGAATTGAACACTAACTACTAACCAGGCCCTACTCCAAGCACTTTACTGTGTTATCTCATTTGCTTTTCATTTACTTCTCCCAGTAAAACAAAAAGGAAGGTACAACTCTTTTGCTCATTTTAAAGGTAAGGAAACTAAAGTATGTAGATGTTAATCAATTTGCCCAG
>NW_007728861.1:121924-123281 GCF_000696425.1 Galeopterus variegatus | reverse complement strand
GTCTTTTGTCTTTTTCCGTGTCCGGCAACGGATCACAACCCTCAGTGTTGCCCCCGTACCGGACCGGGGACCGGCAACGGGATTGCAACCCTCGGTGTTGCTCCCGCGCCTCGCTCAGCCAGTGAGCGGGAACCGGTCTGTATGTGGGATCCGAACCCTCGGGCAGGAGTGCCGCCACGCTTCCCAAGCGGCGCACTTATCCAGTGCGCCACCGGGCCGGCCCCTGACTGACAGAATTTTGAGGAACCTAGCATGGAGCAATGAATTTGATTTCTCTTGCTCAACTGTAAATCTCTCTTTATCAGTTCACACTTTTGCAAACATATACCCAAGCAAATGTTTGCAAAAGAAAAGGAATTTATTGACAAATCACAAGCCCACAGATTGACTTCAAACATGATCTGATTCTGAGGGCATAAACAAGATCACCAATACTATTTTCTTCTTTCTTCATCAGTGAGTTCTCTTCCTTTCATCTGTGTCTGTGCCTGTCTTCTTGTGGTTACAAGACAGGTGTAGCGGCCCAGTCACAGTGTCTCAGATTCAAATCTAATGGGAAAGAAAAATCACTTCTTTTCTTTGTCTCTTGTAGCTCCCATATAAAGCCCAGGATTCACTCTGATAGCCCACAACTGAAGCCCTCATTCTGCCTGAGGGGTTTTAATGCCCTGATTTATGAGGAAACAAAATGTAAACAATTTTTATTTTTTAAGTGGAGAGTATTGCTCGAAAATGTATAACAACTTCAACCTAAAAACTTTTGGCCTGACTTTAATGCTCAAATATTTGNGAAAGGCTTTTAGATGCGTAGGTTTTAAGAGTTGTTAGAGTTACAGAAATTTTTAGCCTGAATACTTGATTACATAAGAAAAGAAAATGACTTCTTCATTTTATTTCAGAGAAATAAAGGATAGCAACATCACAGCAAAACCGTTTGTTTAAACACCTTTTCACGAAGCAAGTACTGTTTGTCTGCTCTGTCAAGTAATGCAGTATGTTTTGTCAAAATTCCTATACGACAGGGTCTCTGTTATTGAGGACTTTACAGTTTATTGGGGGACATAACTGACTAAGTCAACAACTATGCAGAGTAAGAAACAAAGTGAAAAATGCAGTCACAGCTGCATCCACAATTAGTTTCAAGTAACTGCTTTTGTTCAAAAGAATATCTAAGTAAGCATCTTGGGACTGGAGATGAGATACAAACACAGCACAAGAATAATTAGTTCTTCTACATTTGAAATAAATATGAATGCGGAAAGTAGGAAGAAGAGAGGAGAAAGAAAAAGGGAAACAGAAGCAAAAAATACGAGTATGGCTATACCTTATTAGGTATGATAATGACTGACAGAATTTT
>NW_007728861.1:100064-120596 GCF_000696425.1 Galeopterus variegatus | reverse complement strand
TCATTATTAATAACTATAAAGTCCATACTTTAGTTTTTACTTAATGTCCTTTTGCTGTTCCGTGATCCCATCCAGAATACATTACATTTAGTCATTATGTTTCTTCAGGCTCCTCTTGGCTGTGACACTTTCTTAGACTTCTTGTCTTTGATACATCTGACAGTTTTAAAGTGTACTAGCTGGAATATTTTTTTTTTTTTTTGGTAGAATGTCCCTCAATTGGAATTTGTCTGTCTGATGATTTTAGACTGGGATTATGTGCTTTGAGCATAGACCCCAAAGGTAAAGTGCCATTTTAATCACATGACATGAAGGTTATAGACTATCAACATGACTTATCACTGCTAATGTTAACCTCACCTACCTGAGGTAGTGTTTGTCAGGTTTCTCTACTGTAAAGTGTGTTTACTATAGAGAGACACAGGGAGAAAAATGAATATTTGAAACAATCATTGAAAAAGATATGGCGTGTAAGGAGTTTCAGATCAAATGGAATACAAAAAACAATATTACAGCTTAATAAACAAAGGTGAAAATGTTTAAAAAATTTTTTAATCATGCCATATACCCAAATGAAAGTTATTAAAAAATAGTGTTCTTCAAAAAGCAGTTATATGAAGTTACTTCAAAAAGTTCATGGAAAGATTTGTATTATCTTTTTTTTTTTCTGACCGGTAAGGTGGTCATACCCCCCGGCACAGTATGGTCTGCACGACGCTCAGCCAGTGAGTGCACTGGCCATCCCTACATAGGGATCCGAACCCGTGGCCTCGGCGCTACCAGTGCTGCACTCTCCTGAGTGAGCCACAGGGTTGGCCCGTATTATCTTTTTAATTTTCTGCAAACTGAACCCCCGGCACAGTATGGTCTGCATGACGCTCAGCCAGTGAGTGCACCGGCCATCCCTACATAGGGATCCGAACCCGTGGCCTCGGCGCTACCAGTGCCGCACTCTCCTGAGTGAGCCACAGGGTTGGCCCGTATTATCTTTTTAATTTTCTGCAAACTGAAGTACTGTCATATAATATAAATAATGAAAATTTGATAGCCATCTTTTGGATTTCAACTCCAGATTATAGTAAAAGAGATAAAAATTGTGCAACTCTGGAAAGGCACAGTAAAGTGAAGAAAAAGAAAAGTGATTCAAATTCCTGGTCTTTATAAAAATGGAAACAAATGATAGCATTTTACGTTTATTTAGATAATTGTATAATTATGAGGAGACGATTTTGGAAAAATTGAAACCAAAGACTAACACTACAACAAAAAAAATATAACATAAACACTGGTAAAGATCTTTTTTTAAAAACTAAATATATTATTGATAATCATTACCACTGAAACATTTCCATGAGAGCTGTGACAAATCACCCTAAAAGCTTTGTATGTATTATCTACTTTTTAAAACAGCCAAATAAAACAGGATCTATGATTATCTTCATTTTAAAAATGAAGGAACTAAGACTTCAAATCACACAGCAAGGTGCATGGCTTTGTAGTTTTTCCCTGAAGACTCCTCTATTCCTCCCCATTATTTTTTTTTTACTTTATTTTATGTTTTGCCCTACCCCACTATACAGAAGCCATAAAGTTCAGCTGAAACTAATCCCGTCCTTAATCCAGGATGCACCGATTCTTTAAAACTAATTAGTATAGCCTGACTCATTGTATGGCAGTGTTTGGCTCAAGTAACCCTTCCTGATTAAGCCTTTCAGTTAATCCTTTCAACTTGGCCACAGAAAGTGATGGCCCAATTAGTGCAAAATTTTGGAGTTTTGTTCTGCTGTTACTGACAGAGGCACATTTCATTGCTCTCTATGTAAGAGGAGGCATTGCTCCTCGGTGGCCTTTTGGTGGTTGTAAGAAAAGCTACCAGGAAGATTGAACCAAAATGTGGAGGAAAACAGAACTGAGAAAATTTTGGAAAACAGAAGGTAGGGCCATAATGAACATTCCTGAAGTCTGATCTATCTCTGGACTCTTCAGTTAGATCAGCAGATGAATCTCCTTTATTGTATTAGCTAGTTTGAATTGGATTCTCTTACTTGCAGCAGAGAAGTTTTAGAATGGTTCAATTACCAACTGGTCCAGTCAGCAATCTGCCTGAAACTAAAGGTTTAAACAAAAACCACACAATATAAATAAAATTTCTAAAACATAGGAAAGTAAAAGGAGATCTAAAATCATAAAACATAAACAAGATGACAAAAAGAAGAAACATCAGTTTTAACTATATTTTATGACTTTATAATTGACGTTTATTTGTGTATTTGTGATATACATTATTTGTGTATAGTCTGTGACCGTACACATGAGTTACGAGTTTTGGAGTCAGAATGACACAACAGAGAAGTGCATGGCTCTGAAACAGACTGCATGGTTTTGGATCCTGGCTCTATATCTTTCTTGCTGTGATCTCTGGGAAGTTAGTATATCTAAGCCTCAGTTTTGCATCTGTAATATGGGAAATATAATCATGCCATCGAAGGATTATGGTAAAGACCAAATAACCCAATACAGGTAAAGTGCTTAAAATAGTTACTGCTCAATAAATATTGTTTATTTATATTAATAATTTGGACTGATAAATTATCCTCCTGAAATATAAAGACTCTCAGGTTGAATTTATGAACAATAATAAAATTCCTTGATGCTTACAAGAGACAAACAATAAAGCAAGTAAACCTAAAAGTTAAAAAAGAAAACAATATACATATTCTTATGAAAACCTTGCAGTCCCTATAAATAGGTGTACAGTTTGCTATTCTTGCTGTTGTTTTCTTTAGAAGAAGTCATCTGGGCAATGAGAAAACTGGGGCCTGAAATCTAGCTACTTTTCTACTTTTAAGGCTCTGGATCTTATTAATTTGATTGATTCAGCTGACAGGAGGGGTTACCTGTATAATAATAATAATAATCAGGGGATTCACTAAAATCACAAGGCACTCCAATTGCCTATCCGTATTTGAGTGCCAATGTAAAACCTAAAATCATTTGTTTAAAGTTAAAACAATATAACGAAATAATAACTCTAATAGTTGTTACTACACATTCCAAGTTCAGAGACCCTCCAACCTTTGGTGCTGACCAAAAGCTGATGATAGTCTTCATTCCAGCAGAATTATTCATTTGACCACATAAAGAGAAGACCGGGAATGAGAAGATGGTGACATTTGAGGCGAATGCAGAGTAACTGAAGAAAGAACATTGTGCTCTTTTACCTTCTGTGATGAAGGAAAGAGAGGGAGTCTTCTCTCCACTACTCTGCTTCTTCTGGACTTCGGATAGAGCAAATGAAAGAACTGGCAGACATGATGGAGAGTGTTGTAATCAGAAGCATGCATTTCCACCAGGTGGTGTAACAGGTACACCCGAAACTTTTCTGGAGAGACTGAACACCATTGAATGGACACCTTGGGCTTGCAGCCTTTTACTACTGCCCCTCCCAGAATGACTCTGTGTGAGGAAATGCCCAATTTATGACAATGGATCATTTATGTCTGGTTGAAGTGAAGAGGACCAAGTTGAGCCTATGCTGGGGGTTGTATGCCCAGGGTCTGCATGCACACAGTATACCTTTGTAAGACCTCAAAATGGGTCTGACTCTCAGACACAGAATGTACCAACAGCCAGCAGAAATCCTTATGATATTTTCAGCATATTTCAAATGAGACATTGATAATTTGCTACTTTTCCATAATTTTATTAACTATAAAGTCATGATTCAACTTTTTCATTATATAGCTTTATGAAAATTCATTTAAAGATAGGGCTGGCTAATTAGCTCAGTTGGTTACAGCACAGAGTGATAACACCAAGGTCCAGGGTTTGATAACACCAAGGTCCTGTACCAACCAGCTGCCAAAACAACAACAACAACAACAAAACCAAGAAAATTAGGTTAAATATAATTATTTAAAACCGTGCTTAGTTGGTAAGAATATGCAAAAAATATTAAGATATATTGAAAAATAATTTAATTATATCATAAATTCTTCTACATTTTAAAAATGCTATTCTTATTTAGCAATTTCTAGACATGACTGGATGGCAATAATCAAAACCATTATGCCAGCTGTATTTCAATAGCATTAGATGTGATTTCCAGTACTGGTGATCCAGGTTTGAGACTTAATATTAATCTCCCTTGGTGCTACTAGATGGTAAAGATACCACGATATGGTTGTGCCAAAAAGGAATATTTAAACATGAACAGTGCTCAAAAGGTCTGTCAATTTTAGCTATCAATGTTGAGTTTTGTGTGCATGCGTCAGTGTGTATGTGTGTTTTCTCTTTTTGGTATTAGGTTAAGTGCCTTCTGGTTACCCATTTTTGGAGAAGTTCCAGGATTCTTCCTGCCAGAGTCTTTACATATTTCTGTTTCCATCGCTTTTCTTAGCCACTAAACTCAATTCATTTTATCCACTCTTACTCTTTTTTTCCAAACTCAAAGCAGCAATAGCATCTTCAAAGAAATGTTCCCTAGGCTCCTTAAACACATTAGTTTTTCTAATTTGCACTCAAATAGCACAATGTACTTCTTCCTCTCATCTCTTTTTCACAGTATAAATTTACGTTTGCATTACTTGTTGATATCACCACACAACATTGTAAATTCAAGTCTTGTGAAGAAAGTGCCTTTTTTTGCTTATGATTGTATCTCTATTAAATAGTACAGTGCCTGACATTAAATATTTGTTGACTGAATGAGCTCCTAGATGAGTAGATGAAATGAGTCTGTGATGTGTATCCATGTTGTTATTATGCACACTTACCAATCACATCCGCTGTAAATAACATGTAGTAGCATCTCAATAAATGTTAGCTGATTGATAGATTTGGCTATCAATCTCTGCTATGGTTTCCTTTTGGTATTTGATTATGTTCTTTTCTCCTCACCAGTTTTATTAAAGTATAATTAACAATAAATATTGTAAAGTTATAGTGTACAATGTGATGTTTTGATAATATGTATACATTGTAAAATGATTAAATCAAGCTAATTCATATATCCATCACTTCCCATATTTTTTGTTGTGAGAACTTCTCTAGTAGCAATTTTCTAGTGTACAATAAATTATTATTAACTATAGTCACCATGCTGTAAAATGGATTTGCAGAACTTATTCATCCTGTCTAACTGAAACTTTGTATCCTTTGACAATATCTCCCCATTTCCCCAAATCTTCAAACCCTAGTAACCTCCTTTGCTTCTATGAGTTCAACTTTTTTTAGAGTCCACATATAAGTGAGATCAAGAAATATTTTTCTGCATCTGGCTTATTTTGCTTACCATATTGTCCTCCAGGTTCATCTATGTTGTTAAAAATGGCAAGATTTTCTTTTTTAAGGCTGAATATTATTCCGTTGTGTATATATGCTAAATTTTCTTTATCCAATCATCTATTGATGAACATATAGATTGATTCCATATCTTGGTTATTGTGAATAACACTGCAATGAACATGGATATGCAAATATATGTTTGAGATCCTGTTTTTAATTTTTTGGAATATAGAAATCCCGTAAATGGGATTACTAGATTGTATGATAATTCTCTTTTTTAATCTTTTGAAGAACCTCCATACTGTTTTTTACAATGGCTATGCCAATTTACATTTCCACTAACAGCATACAAGGATTCCCTTTTTTGTACATCCTCATCAACATTTGTTATATTTTGCCTTTTTTATAAAAACCACACTAACAGTTTTGAGGTGACATCTCATTGTGGTTTTAATTTGCATTCTTTGATGATTAGGGATGTTGAGCATTTTTTCATATACCTGTTGGCCATCAGTATCTCTTCATATGAGAAATGTCTATTCAGGTTCTTTGTCCATTTTTTAATCAGGTTATTTGTTTTCTTGATATTGTGTTGTTTGTGTTCCTTACATATTTTGGAGATTAACCTCTTATCAGATATATGATTTGCAAATATTTTCTCTCATTTCATAGGTTGTCTCTTCATTCTGTTGATTACTTCCTTTGCTGTGTAGAAACTTTTTAGTTTGATGCAATCCTGTTTATCTATTTTTGCTTTGCTGCCTGCTTTTGATGTCATACCCCCAAAATTGTTTTGCCCCACATATATGTCAAGAAGCTTTTTTCCTGTTTTCTTCTAGTAGTTCTACAGTTTCGGGTCTTACATTTATGTCTTTAGTTTATTTCAAGTTGATTTTTCTGTATGGTGTGAGATAAGGGTCCAATTTCATTCTTCTGCGTGTAGATATCAGTTTTCTCAGCACCATTTATTGAAAAGACTGTCCTTTCCTCAGGTGTGTTCTCAACACCTACTTTGAAAATGGCCATCAGTATAATAGGTAGTATAGATATTTTGACAAAATTGATTTTTCCAATCCATGAACCTGGGATATCTTTCAATTTATTTGTGTTTTCTCGATTTCCTTTATCAATGTATTATAGCAGTCAGTGTACAGATTTTTCACCTCCTCCTTTTTAAAGTTTATTCATAAGTATTTTATTTTTAAAAAATGTTATTGTAAATGGGATTGTTTTCCTAACTTCTTTTCTGGATAGTTTGTTGTTAGTGTATTACTGTATAAAAATGCTGCTGATTATTGCATGTTGATTTTCTATTCTGCAACTTGTTTATTAATTCTGCCAGTGTTTTGGTGGAATCTTTAGGATTTTCTAAATATAAGATCATGTCATCTGCAAACAGAGACAATTTTGCTTCTTTCTTTCTAATTTGGATTTTTTTTTTTTTTTTTTTTTTTTTTTTTTTTTAGCTAAGACTTCCAGTACTGTGTTGAATAGAAGTGATGCAAATGGGCATCCTTGTCTTGTTTCTGATCTTAGAGGAAAAGATTTCAGCTTTTCATCATATAGCATGATGTTAACTGTGAACTTGACATATACGGCCTTTTTTAAACTAAGGTACATTCCTTTTATATTTAACTTGCTGAGAGTTTTTATCATAAAGGGATATTAAATGTCAGATGCTTTTTCTTTATTTATTGAGATGGTCATGTGATTTTTAGCCTTTATTCTGTTAATGTGATATGCCACATTTATTGATTTGTGTATGTTGAACCATCCTTGTATCCCGGGGATAAATCCCACTTGATCATAATGTATAATCTTTTTAATGTCCTTTTGAATTTGGTTTGCTAGTACTTTGCTGAGAGTTTTTACAGCTGTGTTTATCAAGGGTATTGGCTTATAATTTTCTTTTATAGCAGGGTCCTTGTCTAGCTTTGGTGGAAGGGTAAGACTGGCTTCTGGCTTGGTAAAATGAATTTGGAAGAATTTCCTCCTCAAATTTCTTGAAAGAGTTTGAAAAGGATTAAGGATAATTTTTCTTTAAATACTTGGTAAAATTCACCTGTGAAGCCATCAGGTCCTGGGTTTTTCTTTATTGGGAGGTTTTTGATTACTAATATAATCTCCTTACTCATTGTTGATCTGTTCTGATTTTCTATTTTTTTTTTTTTAATGAATCAATCTTGGTAAATTGTATGTTTCTAGGAATCCAACCATTTGTTCTAGGTTGTCAAATTTTTTTGTGTATAATTGTCCATAGTTGTCTCATTTGATACCTTGTATTTTTGTGGTATCATTTGTAATGCTTCCTCTTGCATTTATAATTTTGTGTATTTGAGTTTTCTCTATCTTTTTCTTAGTGTTGCTAAAGATTTGTCAGTTTTGTTTAATTTTTCAAAGAACAGTCTACAGGGCCTGTCCCGGAACCTGGGGCCACAGGAGTTGGCCTAGTCTGGGGCAGGCCTAAAGGCTTGGTCTGCAGGGTAAGCCTGGGCGCTGGGTCTGCTGGAGTGTGCAGCCAAGGGTGCTGGCCTGTATGCTGGAGCCAGAGTGGACAGCCTGGCACTGGGCTGGCCTGGAGCTTGAGTCCATGGAGAATGGACTAGTGTGGGGGTGGGCCTGGACATTAGGTCTTTAGGAAGCAGCCCATCCCTATTAAGGTGTGCCTGGTCCCTAGGTCTATTGGAACATGGGGCTGCAGGTATTGACCTGGAGCCTGAGGCCACAGGTGCTGGCCTGGAATATAGTACTGTGGAGGTGGAACAGTGCATGGTTTCAATGGGCAGGCCTAGTGCTGGGATCCAGAGTAAAGTCTGGTTATCACTTCACTCTCCTTCCCCCAAGCAGAGCATCTCTCTCTCGAGGCTATGCTGACCAGGCTTGGGCTCAGGATGACAAAAGAAATATGAAATTGTTCTTTCTGTCCTTTTCAATATATTGTTTCTCATTTTTATGCTACATCCAGGTACTGTAAACTCTCACCTGGATTTCTTAACTCTTGTGAAAGTATTTTAATGCATATTTGTTCAAATTGGTGTTTCTGTGAGGAAACACTGGAAACTTCCTTTCTGCCATTTTGCTTCAATTACATTCTTAAGTTTTTTTCTTTGTATTATTAGTTTCATGAATGTAACCATCACCTCACCAACAAGTCTAAATTTGAGAAGATCATATGATTCCCTGGAGCTCCAAAGGAAGTACATAACTGAGATTTATTGAATTAAATTAAATGATCTTGTATGTGGTTTTATTTACCTTTTCTTTTTTTTTTTGTCTCTGTAATTTCTACTTTACTACTATAAGCATGAATTAATTTACCAAAAAGAAAAAAAATACGTTTTTAAGAAAAAAAATACTTCTGAATTTGACACTTCTGAAGAAGGGTTTACTAAACTTTTAAGATTTATGTCATTGTTTTTTCATCCTGGTTTTCATTCTCATTCTCTTCATAACCAGTATAAAACAAGCAGAGTTCAATTAAGAAACATACGTTAAATCTGGACTTTGACAGCTTTTAGAACTACTCAGGTTAAAATAAATAAGTAGATGCAAAATAAATGTACTTCAAAACCCATGTTTTGATCTGAACTCAACATTTTGCACTTTTATGGCAGTTTAGTACAAGAACTAAAGTTTTCTTAGATCTGTTTCTCTTATGCATAAAAATTTAGGTTTAATATTCATTCATCTTACTAAGATATAATCAAATAAACGTCATTCATTTTTACCATAAACTTTAAATAATACAAAGACATTCATCAGATATATTTCATAGCTATAGTGAAAATGTCTGACAGTTTTGCAAGTAAAATATAATGTTGCATATAAGTTATATTACTGCTTACATTTTATTTGAAATATTCATAATATCCATTTTGTAAATACAATATGCAGTACAAGAAAATGACAATATTGTAATTGAACTTTTATGAAAAATCTTGCCTCTGAAATTTTAGATGAAATCAATCTTGTCTGAATTTTACTGGGAGTTAAAAAGACTAATTTGCTCCTCTTCTTATTCTGGGAAGTGTATTATATAAGAGATTACTTTCACCTTTTGATTTCACTTTAATCAATAACCTGGGTTACAAGTATAGCACAATTATAAACAAATATCCTTTACCATTTACAGATCTCATCATGCTCTGAATAAGCCCACACAAATGCATACATGTACTCCTATATTCTCTTTACTCAATAAATATATAATTGTATCTTAAATAAGTAAGGTGTTTGTTAAATAAACATTGTATAAAATATTGTGTCCAAAATATATATCCAAAACTGACGGAAGCTTTAATTTTGAAGAATATATCATCACTATATGAATGTATCTCATCATTAATGATAGTATAAAATAATGAAAATATAATCATAAAATTGCCTTATGTAATAAGAGACTGAAATGAAACTTGAAGCTAGAAATGATTTAGAAGAAATATACTTAGAGTATGCTGGGCCATTGAGAGGGGGCCAGATTAAATAAGATTTTAAATATTTTTTTTCCCTCACCATTAACAGCCCCTTTAGGTCAAGAAGCCTGAATTTCAGGTGATAAGTATGCAAAAAATATTCGTATCTGATGGGAAAATCTTAATTTTTCTTGATTCAGTGAGTCAGACAATACTTGCAATACGAATGCCTTTAAATTTATTTGAAGTTTGTCTTTTAAAAATCTCTTGAGAAAGATTAAACAAAGCAAATCTTTAGAAATTAAAGTTTGCCTATAGTATTAGATTTTCTTAGTAAGTTTTAAAAATTACCAGGATTGGTGATGTACAAGCATTTCATATTTTTTTAACATTTTACAACTAAAATGTCAAGATAATCAAAATTATTCTCCTTATAAACACTTAAATGTTCTTCCCAAAATAAATAGAAATTTTGAAAATATGTATTTAGTTAGGAAGAATATTGTATGTGGGAAGTGAAAAACACAGAGATAATATATATTGTCTAGACATTTAAAGGAGATCCTCCATGATTTTGTAACATATATGACAAAGAGTTATTACAGTGCCCCTTTACTCTACCAAACCACAGTTCGAAGTAAGAAGTTATGAAACAAAGAGACAATAATTTGCTACATGGCTTAGTATTATCTATAATCTTTGGGATTAATGAGTATTGCCTTCATTGAGTGAAGTTTAGTAACTGATCCAATCAACTTATCTTTATACATGAAAGTAACATATAAAGACATTTGGATTGTGTGATGACGAATAAGACCACAGTCTAGATTTTTAAAACCAGATTTTGTTCGTTTATTAATGTGTGCAGCTCAAGAAGAAAGGAAGAGAGTGCTCACTGGATGCTGGATGATCTTCATGGTACAGATACTTAATACATACAAAGGCTCTATAGACTTTCTTATACTTCATAATAATTCAGGTCACCCTCTTCGAATTTTCTTTTGGTTAGTAAGGTAGAGGGTCCTTATAATACTCAGGCAGTACTCAGGTAAGGGAGAGACTTGTGATACTCAGTGAGAAGGGATGGATGGATCTTGCATTATACATAAAGTTTGCTAATTTTATAAAAGCAATTTTTTTTAAAAAAGTGCTGAGAACCTATATTTGAAAGGGGTCAAGTTTTTCAGTAAAATGCCAATATTTTATCATTTAATTGAGAATTTAGATTTTTCTTTCTATAATACTTAGAATATGTTAGCATATAGAATACATGAAAGAGTCGATTTCTTTATAATTTGTCTTCAACTGAGAACCTTAAATAGCCAAAGAATACCATGATCTAGGTTGTTATTTATCTGATACAATCTTTTAGCATGTAAATAAAATATAAAATTAACTTACTGAAATTTGTAGCATCATAGAATGGTAAAACGCAAGAAACTAGAGCTTGTGAGTTGAAGCATAATTTTTTCACAGATGATAAAATATAGTTTCTGTAACTGAAATAAATAATGCTACAGTGCTTATGAGAGTAAATTTGTTTACCTGTAGTGAATTTGTTTTGATTTAGCTATCAAATGGAATATAACTTACTTGCTAATATAATGGAGTTTTCAAGACAAAACTAAAAATAGACTTATATCGTTTTGTTTCTCATTATATTATTAATACATTAAACATTAAATTGAACAAATTTTTGTTCAAAGTAGAAACTAGTGTGATTGGCAGAAGCTCCTTTTCTTCGCGTATTTTGTATATTGATGGCTAATTAAATCAAATTTATCATGTGTTTGAAATACCCCTAAAACAGCACAATATGTAAACAATGATTCTTCTAAACAAATAACAGTGATAATTGGTCATATTTGTAAATCTATAAACATAACCAGAAAAATACTAGAAACAATCTCTTCATTTAGCCATTTATGAAACTCTTATTTCTAAGTGACTTGGAAAGGAGTAGAGTTATTTTATTCAAGAAGTTTGGAAAGATAACTCTATTTTTAAGCAGCAATCAATAAATGAAAAACGTAGCTATCATTGGATGGAAAGCTGGACGACTTAAAAGTTTCATTCTATGTTAATAAAGCCAGTCCTTGGTCAGCTTGAAACTTACTTTTAATGTATCAAAATTTATGTGCTAGGTGTTCTCCTTAGTATTGGGACCACAACAGTACACAAAAAGGTTAGGGACTATGAACTAAACTATGGAACTATAACTGTAGGTGGTAGGCTTAATTTACGGGGGCAAGGAGAACAGAGATCTAAATGAGTTGCATCAGCAAAGAATTGGGGGAAGGTAGCAGGGGTGGTGCTTCCAAAAAAAATTGCAGTTGCAAAGTTGTGAGAGAGTTTTTACATTGAAGAATGTATTAAAATATTCTGCAAAATGTTAAACTGCATGACAAGAAGTGCTAAGATAATAGGAAAATAATGTAGATAGGTATTTCTGAACAAAATATCATTCATTAAATAAATGTATTCTGATTTTATTACCTTAATTTTGCCACATCTCTCCCCACCACCTGATTTAGTTACCTTTTATTGCTACATGTCAGAGTCAAATTCTAGAAAAATCAGTAAATCTATATGGAAATGGACTCTGATTTCTCTAATAGACATGCACACATTGTCTGACTAATGAAATTCTTTCCTTACTACAAGATTCTAACAATGTATTCCTCGGAAAAGAACATAGAAAAACTCAAGAGGTTTGCAAAGAATGGATATGTACATTTCCATATTTTTCTCCTTTTATTCACAAAACAATTATTTTTTTTTTGCAGACATGCTATTCAGAAGAGAAAAATAATGAGGACTAGATTATTATATTGAACTCATTGAATCATAAATATGTGTTGTTTTTCCTCCCTCACTCTGCAAACCACGAACATCCAGAGGAAAAACTAGCATTTTTATTAATCACTGTATTTCCCCACCTAGCATTGTAGTTGCCGAAAGTACATATTGAGTGAATGTCTAGAGCTTGTTATGTGTCTTTGTCAAATATATGTTCATAAACATTGTCATGGGGGGTGGCTAGAAGTTGGGCAAGTGGTGAAGCAACTATTGTACCTAAGAGAAATGGGTAGGGAAATTAAACTAACTCTTTCTCACACTACAGAAAGAAATGTTCTTGAGAACATCCCTTTAAGAAGATGTAGTGGATTGAATTATGTCCCTCCAAAACTCACTGAAGCTTGAATTCCATCCTCCAAGTTTTATCTATTAGAACTTGGCCCCCACTGTGACTGTTAAGAGGGTGGGAAATCCTATTATGGTAATTGAAAGGTGGAGCCCTGAAGAGGTGATTAGATTGTAGGACCAAGCTGTAGTGAATGGATTAAAAATGGTGGTCATGGGTGTGAGCTCACGTTCTTTTACTGCATTACCCGGGACTCACTCGTATACTGTTTTCTTATAAAAAGCAGTTTTTATATCCATGCTTATTCTTTCACTCCTGCTGTATACATTCTGATTTGTTAAATGTTCTCATAAAATGGTATTGCTATGGATTGAGTGTCCCCCAAAACTCACTGAAGCTTGATCTACGTTGTAACAGTGTTAAGAGGGTAGGAAGTCAGACTATGGCAGTGTTGAAAGGTGAGGCCTTTAAGAGGTGATTGGGTGGTGAGGACTATGCTGTCCTGAGTAGATTCATCCATTCATGGAATAATGAGTTAATGGTTTAATGGGTTATGATGGGTATGGACTGATGGCTCTATAAGGAGAGCAACTGAGCACCTTAACAAGTGCTCTCAGCCATCCCTCATTATGTGATACCCTACATTGTCACAGGACTCTCTACAGAGTCCTTACCAAGAACAAGACCCTCACCAGATGTGCCCCTGGACCTTGGACTCCCTAGCCTCAAAAACTGTAAGAAATAAATTTCATTTCTATATAAATTACCCAGTTTCAGATATTCTGTTATGAGCAACAGAAAGTGGACTAATGTAGGTATCTATAGTTAAATTCAACAAATAAAAATCTTATTAGGAATAATGAATTATATTAGGGGGAAGCCCATATATAAAAAAGAGCAAGACAAAGAGAGGAAGACAACATAATACATACAGGTAGGTAAATTTATTACACAAATGACTTTGTTAAGCATTTATATATCAGGCCAAGGATTAAAATAATGAATATGGCACATTATTTTCTCTCAAGAGCTTAGTGTCTAAGTAAGAAAGACAGAAATGTAAGCAAATAATTCCACCTCAATGTGCTGTAATATATTCTGAAATTGTTACTTTATTTTTAATTTGTTAATGTACCCAAACCCAGTTTTCTTCACATTTCCAAAATAATGTAGAAAGATTGTTCTCTTGGTCCCTTTTATATATATATATACACACACACCTAAGTAGTCACTTTTGTTATTTATTTATTTATTTATTTTATTGTTAATGCATATTCATGGGGTACAGGCATTTACACAAATACCCCAATAATAAATAATAAAATGCAAATAATAAATAATAAATACAATACAGTATAATAAATAAAATAATACAAATAATAAATAATAAAAACACAAATAAACCAATTAAAAAATGGACAATGTAGCTTAATGCACATGTTTCTAAGGAAGACATACAAATGGCCAACAGGAACTTAAAAAATGCTCAACATCACTAATCATCAGGGAAATGCATATTAAAACCCCAGTGAGATATCACCTCACCCCAGTTACACTGGCTATAATCAAAAAGATGGAGATTCCTTTTCTTTTTCTTAGTAATTGCCATGCGAAAACTTCACTCTCTATCTAAAAACTGACTACAATTCTCTCTACTACTTTCTAACATAGATCTCTGCAGCAACAAAAGAAATTAGAAATTGGAATAGCTAGTTCTATAACAAGGTAATGGCACTTCAAAGACCAGAGAGCACACTCCAAACAAAAGTGTCTGGGTTATTTCCTTTCACCTCTTCCTGCTATTTCAAAAGAGCTAAGATTCTAGTCTCTTCCACGCACAGCTGCCTTCTTCCACTATGTCAGTTTCTCCAAATTCATTGCAAATGAGCCCTTAGTGGGTATGTGATGTATTGTGTTGACTACATCTTTTTCTATGATTCCTAAGAAAGCTAGATATTTACTCCTATTCCCATAGTGAATGGATTCTTTTTCATTAGATTTTCTGGGATTTGGAGTAAAAATATATAGACTGAATTTAATGTCATGAAATTCAAAAGAAAAAAATACTAAGGGAATCATGGGACTTTTTTTTTCAATAGGATCAGTGGATGTAAGCGGTAGTGGGTAAGGGAAAAGATAACCTATAGAAACAAGCTGTAATGCTTGGGGTTTTCTATGTATAACTGTAGTCCCCTTTCTCTTTCTCTTTCATTCCTTTCACACAAATACTCTGTTCTTGAGTTAATTTTTTTTTAAAAAATTTAACGACAAACTTTGAATCAGAGAAATAAATCTTTCTGATAACCTGATGTTTTTAAATGGAGGAGGCAATTTATTTATGTAGGTACCTTTCAAAGCTGAACAGGAGTTACTCAGGAGTTATTACTCAGGAGTTTTTGGCCAATGTTAAAATGAAGTATGTCTTTTTATTTAAACAATATACTCACCCTGTTCAGGGTAATTAACACAGAAGACATACTTCTGTTAATATGTGCAGGAGAACAGTATACATTACAATAAACCAGATTTCCATTGTATAAATAATTAGGGAGTGATCAGAAAACATAAAAATTGGGAAAGTGTTATTGATAAATTGGACCTTTAGCCTTATCATTTATAAATTAATTCAATAGTTGTGTTGTCACCTACAGTTTTAGAAGTTCTCTCTATCTCCAAAAAATATATGTTGATATTTTTGAAATAGATAGTCAGACAAACCAATTACCTTCCTCACTGTCTGCTAAGAATAAAACATAAGTTATGAGGTTTAGCCTGTAGGTGACTTACACAGCAGTTCAAGGGGGAAAAAAATAACTTTTAATAAAGTTTTTAGCCCGTGCTTGTTTTCCCAAGGCACAATATAGCTGTTATTTATAGTTGCACTGAAAAAGCTAGTGGTGAATTTTCAGCACTTCTTGTAAATAGCTTTCTGCTTGAGAAGCCAACATTACATTCCAAAACCAGGTAAGAATTTGTCTCTGACAGCAAGATTTTAAAGGAGAGAAAAATCTTTCAGAGAAATCCATAATTAAACAATAACAGTGCTGGTATGAAAGCGATTATGGTTTTGTAAAATATACATTTTTACTTTGACTACTCAGAGAGTTTATTTCTTCATAGTTGTGCAATATCTAGACAATCCAAGTCAGGTAAAATCTTCAATAAAGTAACGTTAATGGATCTGTGTGTTTCCTTCAAAGACTAATTAATTGAAGCAATCTTACCCAGCAGAGCCCGAGATATTCAGAAGCATGCTTGATCATTTGATTTTATTTATAAATCTATTTAACCCAATCCCTGTTACTCTATTTAAAACATTATCCATTTACTACCTGGACTATTTTTCTTTCTTTTCCCCTCTCATAGCGTATGATTTCTGCTGCAGTCAATCTGAGAAAGTATTGGCTACCTAACAGAATCTTCCAAACAATCATCCTCTTGTCAATGTGCTTTGTCTCTTTGTATGTCCTTTCAGACCTACCTGCAGTAGGTATTACTCAGCTCTTCTTCCCTGCCATGTTTCCAACAGTACCTCAAAGCTCCAGCCACTCTTCCTTCAAAAATGTAAATGCCTTTTCCCTTCTCTTAACCTTGAGGTTCTCCCTAGAGACTTTTCTAAGTCTTGCTTTTCTTTCACAAGCAAATATCTTCCTTGACTGAGAATGTGACATCTCATTTTCACAGTGATTCCCCCCTCTAATGTCTCTGCAATTTTATTTTCATCATTCTACTAAAAATGTTCTTTCAAAAATCCCAGAAGATGTCTTCTTATAAAATTCAATGGCTTTTTAAATATGCAAGATATTCCTCAATATATGCCCTCCTTTTTTCCATAGTTAAGAGAATCTCTTATTTTTAGCTGGGTCTATGGTAACCTAGAATAAAGACATGCCCCAGCCTTCTTTTAGTTAGGAGTGAATATAGCACTCATTTTGGCCGAAAGGATTTGATCAAAAATGTGTTGACATATTTCTAAAACATTCCCTTCAATGGGTAGGTGATACCCTGCCTCCTCCTTTTCTCTTTGATGCTGGCTGTAATGTACACATGATACTTGGAGTTCTGGAAGCTGCAGTGGATCATGATTTGAATCTGTAGAATATGGAGCAGCATACTAGAAGCAGCTTCAATCCTTCACAACTTCATGTAATCACTTATCCTGTAATCATTATATTCAAACTTCTTTTCTGTGAAATTAAAAGGAAACCATTTTGAACACCAGCCAAGTTTTCTTAAAAAATCTCATCATGATGTCAATCCTCTTCTGATCCAACCTTTTTAGTCTGGCATTGTCACATCTTTGTTTCTTCCTGTGCAAATCCTTTGCTCTAGAAGACAATTAAATTCAAGACAATGATGTAACAAATCTGACACTCCACCCAGAAAATATTTGATAATTTCCCCTTTCTTCTCCTCCTTTCATCATTGTCACACAAACAAGTCTTCTGCTTTTCTTCTTCACAATTTTACTCATGTGGCTTTTAAGTGACTAAAATATACTCATTCCAACTTTCCAACAATTACAATTCTACACATTGTTGGAGTATCATGTGAAAGGATACTTTTTATATGACAATTTCATCTTGAAGGATTCTTGCTTTTCTTTTAGTAATAATGTCTTTTACTGAGTAGACCTTTAATTTGATACCATTTAATACCTCATTTTATTAATTGCTCAGCTCAAGTGCAAAAATCAATATTATTATCTCCCATGCACAAGAAAAAAGAACATAATCTGGTAAAGATGATAAAATAATTTCACAAAAAGAAAAATATGACTATAAGAAAAGTGCAATATGATATTGGAGATCAGATTAAAGAAATAGTATATTTAGTTTGAAGCAGCAGCAGGAGGATTTAGAAAGATATTTGAGGAGATTTGAAAGATTCACTAGAGCTTTTTCAATAAGTGTTAGACAGAGAGTATAAGAGAAGAAAAAAGAGAGAAAGAGAGAAAAGAATGAATCAGAGAAGGGAAATTCTACCGAGAATTTTGAAAGAACAAGGAAATACTAGTTTGTCTATCTTATAACCTGTGTATGAGGAAGAGAGAATAATATATTGGGTCATATTGTTGAAAGCTTTAATTCCCAATAGAGATGCTTATTTTTAATTGGATTTATACTCATTATAAACCTTGACAATCTTTGAGTAGAGAGCTGATGTGATCGGAGCTTTATTTCAAGAAACCTGATCTGGAAATGAGAAACAAAGAAGCTTAGAGGACACTGAGGCTAGATATAAGGAACCTCTGAGGATTCTATATTTTTATGTACATAGTCATTTTTTTCCCTGTAGCTAGATTATAATACCCTTGAAAGCAGGCATCATATCTCCATGATGTACCTCAATTCCTACTATGTATTGCAAGACAAGTAGTAGTATTTCAATTAATTCTTATCATTGAACTGAATCTCAGAGCTCAAGGAAGAAAAGCTTATGGGCATGGGGGGGGGGAGGGATGGTGGGCTGCCAAATCCAAAATAGATTAACTTCTGTTTGACAGCAGGACTTGAGCCATTAGGAGGTTATTTTCCTATTCTTTCTAAAAACCAGATGCTGGTATTTGTAATCAAGCAATATTTTTATATGTGTGTTTATTTAAGCATACAATTCATGCATCTGGATAATACAAAATAAGAAATAAAAAAGTCCACATACTTAGGAATTTATTATGGCTTAAAAGTAAGCAACACAAGGGATATGTTTTCTTAAATGCAAATGGAAATAATTATGGTGCAATTGCATAGTTCATTTATGTAAATGAAGAAATGAGAGAAATATGCTATAATATAAAAATTACAAACAATGATAAAATGTCTAAGATATTTTAAATTATAAACAGTTAAGTAAGTCTATTTATTTATTATTTTATGTGTCAGTCTCATACCATTCAGCCAAGAGCAAGTAATTAGAGTCTTCATTTTCCAGCTGTTTTGACTCCTACAAATCCTTGCCCTCAAGAATCTTACTTGATATGACTTTAACTGATCTCCTGGCTCAAAAAAAGTTTCCTTTTGCACCCTGACCCAAATGCTGCTAAGTTTTTTACTGATAAACCATTATAATATATGTAAACTAAGATAAGACCAAATATCACTAGGATGCCCCTCTATGATCATTAATTTCATGTATCTACTTGACTGGGTCATAAAATGTCTAGATATTTGATCTAATATTATTCTGAGTGTGTCTGTGAAGATGTTTTGGATGAGATTAATGTTTGAAATGGTAGACTGAGTAAAGCAGATTGCCCATTCTAATGTGGATGGCCTTCCTCCAATCATTTGAAAGTCTGAATTGAACAAAATGAATGACCCTTCTTCAAATAAGGGGAATTCCTCCAGTCTGACTGCTTGAGCTGAGACATATGCCTTGTCTTTTTCTGCCTTCTGACTGCAACTGAAACAATGCCTGCTCTTGGGTTTCAAACTGTACTCATCACCTTTCAAAGGGGATCTACACCATCGGTTCTCGTGGTTCTCATGACAATTAGTTGGCAAGGCATAAAAAAATTATCTTCAAACAAAAATCTCTTCATGGTACACTTGAAAATTAACATATACAATTACCTAAAGATAAAAGCCTGTTTTGCTTTCACAACTCTTACCTTGAATTTGTAATATTCCCAAGGAACTCATATAGGAATTGAAACACTCAGAAAGTTAGACATTCAGGTTTTACCCAATGACTAGTTTTCATCTGGTTTCCCATTCCTAAAGATGCAACAGAAATTTCATGGGGGCTGAAGAGCAATAAAAAAAAAAAATAAGTATATAAATCTTCTCCTTCCTCTCCACAGACATATAACCCTAAATCTTATCAATGGATATTCAAATTTTATTTTTAATTTTTTGCATTGTACTCAAATATAGGACCTTGACTAAATTGACTATCAATTTCTAAATATTTGGGGTATTTGTATACTCTGTAAAATATCGTTTTATCAGTGAGTTTTATCTCTTTAACGTGTACTACAATACTAAAATTATTTAGCTTGCTGAACATCCTTTGTGATAATAGCATAAAATTAAGATAACAGTTCTCTTTTTAAAAATTACTAATTTGAAAGTTAACAGATATTACACACATACAAACATATGCAATACAATTTACAGAGAAAGTTGGTATTTTTCGGAGTTTTTTTTTCCTTGGTTAGGGCTCTTATTAAGCCATGAATTTATGTCTATTAGAGATTTAAGACAAAAGAAGAAGAAAAAGTTCTGCATCATTTCAAGTACTGGCCATAATATATGTCAGTAAATTGATGATAGTTTACTATGATTTTCTAGGCAGATGTTAAAGATTTCATGGTACTTAAAGAAATAATGTGAGTAATACCAGTGTCATGCCATGCACTGAATAAAGTTGCTCCTGATAGCATCATTAATGATTTAAGCATTCTTAGAGTGTTTCATCTCTTCAAACATTTTTTTGTAATGTCTAGTACTGTTTCTGTCCTGTGACTAAGCAGATAATCATGGCCATTTTTATTCCGTCAGTCACTTCTTGAATTGTTCGGTGTTGCCATGGGTATAAAAAACATCATGTAAAACACAATTCTATTCAATAAACATTTGCTCTTCTTTTCCCCCAAGAAAAACTGATTTGTAGAAAAAAGACAGTTAAACTAAAGAGGCTTACAATGGAGTGATGTTTCCAAAATTGCTGCTTAGCTGTTTTGCATAC
>NW_007728861.1:88290-99541 GCF_000696425.1 Galeopterus variegatus | reverse complement strand
TTTCCAAAATTGCTGCTTAGCTGTTTTGCATACATCTCATATTCTGGTGTATAGTAGATGTGGTGTAATAAATTAGCAAAGTTATTATTGTTTCTGGTAAGATTTCCTCCCAAAATTGTTGCTTTGTGTTGCTTTGCCCCCCATGGATTTGTCACCCCACTTCCCCTGGGTGATGGAGACCCAAAGGATTACTCCAAGCCCATCTCTTCTGAGCAGTGAGAAGCCCCGAAGTGGTTAACTTCCCTGTGACCCTCCAGCAAGAGGAAACCCTTCCTCAGGAAATTAACCCTGAATTGGGGTTCTCTTCCTGCATTTATTTTCCAGACCAGGAAGTTACAGGAAGAGAACATAGGTGGGGTTATAGTTTAACAGTATAGGCTGGTAACTTTCAGTGAAATAAGCCAGATGACATTCTAGTAAGGCTATCAACAAAAGCTTGACCTTAGCAAACATTCCTTCTTAGAGCAATTTCTCAATATCTTTACATAACAATCAGTAACTTGTCTGTCCTTGATCCAGCAACCTTGCTGTGCCACAAATCTTTATCTTACACCAGAGAGTTTATAGCCTGAGGAAAATTTCCAGTCCTCTNTTTGTGTTGCTTTGCCCCCCATGGATTTGTCACCCCACTTCCCCTGGGTGATGGAGACCCAGAGGATTACTCCAAGCCCATCTCTTCTGAGCAGTGAGAAGCCCCAAAGTGGTTAACTTCCCTGCGACCCTCCAGCAAGAGGCAACCCTTCTTCAGGAAATTAACCCTGAATTGGGGTTCTCTTCCTGCATTTATTTTCCAGACCAGGAAGTTACAGGAAGAGAACATAGGTGGGGTTAAAGTTTAACAGTATAGGCTGGTAACTTTCAGTGAAACAAGCCAGATGACATTCCAGTAAGTCTATCAACAAAAGCTTGACCTTAGCAAACATTTCTTCTTAGAGCAATTTCTCAATATCTTTACATAACAATCAGTAACTTGTCTGTCCTTGATCCAGAAACCTTGCTATGCCACAAATCTTTATCTTACACCAGAGAGTTTATAGCCTGAGGAAAATTTCCAGTCCTCTTCAATGTCAATATTTGAAACTGCAAAGCTTTGGAAAACCAGGCCCTGTGAGGTACATATGCTTTCTAGTATATTCCACACAAAGTGAAACAATCACAAGCATTACAAGGTTCTTTAGCTGGCAGATTTATGAATTGAGTTCACTATCTCTAAATATTCATAAACACTTTATAATTTTGAAGTCAACACCTTTGTTGATTTTAGTTTTATTTATGTTTAGAAGTTTATGGCCAAAAGAAAATGAAAGAAGTCCTTCATGAACAATACTCTGTATCCTTATATTGGCCTTTAAAGCGACAAGTTAGCTTGGAAATGATGTCTAGGCAAGACCTGTTTTTTTCAGTTACCAGCTGTGTAAAACATCAAACCCAAGAGGTTAGGTTATTATTGTTTTTTAAATTTGTAAACATATTATCACATCAACTACAAGTTCAATAAATATATTCAATTCATTTTATATTAACAAATACTTATTGTGCATCTACTACATGTCTGTTACTATGCTAGATTAAGTAAAATAGACCAGTCTTCCTTTTTGAAACTTATATGCAGTCAAGAGATGTATAATTATAGGTTGTGCTAATTCCTATGATAAAGAAGTATATAATATCAACTGGAGCTCTATATATTGATGGTGAGAACATAAAATAGTCCAACAGCTGTGGAAAACAGTTTGGCAGTCTCTTATAAAGTTAAAAATACACATAACATATGACTCATTAATCCTAATTTGTCCAAGGGAAATGAAAATCTATGTCTACAAAAAGGTATGTGCATAAAATTCCTAGCAACTTTATTAATAATATACAAAAATTGGAAACAATATATATTTTTCTGTGTGTGAATGAACAGACAAGTTGTGGCATGTCAATAAAATGGGATACTTTTCAGCATTAGTAAGGAACAGATTGCCGATATATACAGAAATATGCATGAATTGCAAAAAAATGTGAAAGAAGCCAGACAAAATATGACATATTTGTACGAAATTCTAGAAGAGAGAATTATAATTTACAATGCCAGAGAACAGACTTGAGGCAGGGGCAGGGATAGTAGCATTCAGTGAAAAGTGGTACCAGGAAAACTTTCTCAGTAATAGAAATGTTCTGTATGTTGATTCAGTGATGTTACACTCATGGAACTGTGCCCTTAAAATGGGTACATTTTATTGAATATAAATTATATCCTAATAAAGTCTATTTTAACATGTGTATGGTAGTCTGAAAGTGACTAATAGGGGGTATATCTTAGTTTACAGAGTCAGAGATGTCTTTCTGAGGAAGGAGTTGTTAATGGAAACTAAATTTGATGAATTAGGTTGTCAAGAATTACAGCGGTAAGAGGAGGCAGAGAGATAGCCTGCTGGCGGTGAGGAACATGGTGTATTGCCCAGGCTTTAAGGCACTAGGTAGCAGACAATGTTTCAGGAATTGAAAGAAAATTGTATTTGGAATTCAAAGACTGATGGAAAAAGCAAGGTAAGACAAGGATTCAGAAGCAAACAAGTGCTACCTACATCAGGCACATGTGCCATAGAAAGGATTTCATTACAAAGAATAAAGTCAGAACCTCCTCTTCCTACTGGTTGACTTTCTTGTAATGAACTGGATATCTATTAAATATCTTCCATTATATTTTTGTGAAGATTTGCCCATTCTTGATTAACTTTAAAACTTAAGTGGTTTGTAGATTCCTGTCCTGTCATTGATGTGGGTGGTTTTGTTTTTGTTTTTGTCTTTGAGGTTTATATAGTATAGCAATTTAAAAACTACACTCTACGTTTTTACAGAAACCAATATGTAACAAAAAGCATATGCTGTGGGCCATATAGAGTCTATGGTCAATTTATGCTCCTGAGAATGCTTGACTGAAATTGATTATTTGATTTTTGTTAGAAATGGAGAAACAGAAAAGATCCTCTTACTGTTTTCTACAGCAAACCTATATTGAGTACATAGAGTTTTCCCAGTACTGTGCTAAGAATAGTGACAATAAAGGGGTAATCTCTAAAATTTTATAATATTGCTTAGAATTTCAGTATTAAGGGAAATACAAGATTTGTGCATAAGTGGCATCTACAATAGCACTCATCTTAAGCCCAACCATGCTATATCTGAGTATCTTTACAGATAAGTTGTGAATTTTAGTGTTCCCTATAACTGTAATGAAAGTGGTGTTCTCCTTATGAACCAAATCAAAATCCAAATTGCTGAACTTTGCTAATATGTGATATTCCTCTAGATTTGATCTTCATAGATATTAACCAACTTATAATGACTATATTATTTGCTTAGTGTCTTTTCTGCTTTCTAAAAAAATTATTTTTAATTGAAAAATAAGAATTATATATATTTATGAGGTATAATGTGATATTTTGATATATGTACATATTTTTGAATGATTAAATCAAGCTAATTAACATTTCCATCCCCTCACATATATATCATTTGTGTGTGTGTGTTGATATAAAGCATAACATAGAAAATCCAGCTTTATTTTTCCTCCATATTTCCCCAGATGCATATTAAACTTCAATTAATGTAACAACTAGACATGGATGTTTACTATACCTATCTGTTTTTTACAATCTCTGGAAGATCTACTCTATGCAAATAATGGAAATAAACATTGCAAGTTAGAAAATGAAAATACAATATTTTTTGCTTTTATCATTGTATATCCAGGAAAAAAAAAACTGAAAAAATGATAAACTATAAAAAACAAAGAGAAACTTCAGTGAAGTGCCTGGTGTACTGGGTTAAATAGTGTCCTATCAAAATTTATGACTGCTCATAACCTTAGAAAGTGACCTCATGTGTAAATAGGGTCTTTGCAGATGTAGTTAGTTAAGATGAGTCATACTGAGTTAGGGTCAGCCCTAAATCCAATAACTCTTGTCCTTATAAAAAGGCCATGTGACAACACAGAGACACACTGGGTAGAAGGTCATATCATCATGGAAGCAGAGACTGGAATGAAGCAGTTACAAGCAAAGCCATGCAAAGTATTGTTGGTGATCACAAGTTAGCAGGCAGGCAAGGAACAGACTCTTCCTTAGATCCTCCTGAAGGAATCGACCCAGCTGGTGCATTCATTTTGAACTTACAGCCTCCTGAATTATGAGAGAATAAATTTCAGTTGCTCTGATTTTGGGTAATCTGTTAAGTAGCCTTAGGAAACTAATACACCTGGTTACAGTGTGAAATACAAAAATCAATAATTTTCCTACACGAAGACATGATAACCAGGTAGAAAATATAAGGGGAAAGGGGATATCATTCCTAATAAAATACAAAAGTTAAAGTTTAATTTAACATAATTAGTGTAATTAAGAATTAACCTTGCTTAGATATATCCAATACACATTTAAATAAAATTTTAGAATACTAGTTTGGAGAATATATGATATTGAATCAGAAAGCTATATAACCTGTTTTGGGTCAGGAAGTTATAGTTAGAAACAGGAGCTAATTCTCTCTAAATTAATCTGTAAGTTCAATATGGTAGTAATAAAAATAGCAAATTGGTTTTTGTATGTCTGAGGGAATAAAAAATGATATTCGGTTTTTTTTTTTAGAAAAAAAGGTAAATGTAGACAAGAAAATCTTGAAAAATAAGATTCATAATTAGAGAACACTAGTAGCTCCACGTATAAATGTATTTTGAACCTACTAGATTTCATATCACTGAAGAAAAAATTGAGACAGAATAAGGTTATAAATACATCAAAATTTATTTATAGTTTATAACAAACTGAATTTCTAATCAATGGAAAAAATTCAGTAGATTTATTTTGAAAGGCAGACTACACAATAAGTATATGTTCCCCCCCAAAAAATCTTAAAATCTGTAGGAGAAAAAGAAAAGATAAAATTTATATAACATACTGCTATGTAGAGAAAAAACTTGTATAAAGTACTGAAATGAGAAGCATGGAAAAACAGTTTACCATTAAAGGGATTGACAAAAAGCTAATTTTTTAAACTTACAATGGATTTATTTTTACTTATTTTTTATTTTTATTATTATTATTTTTTAAAGATGACCAGTACGGGGCTCTTAACCCTTGACTTGGTGTTGTCAGCACCACGCTCTCCCAAGTGAGCTAACTGTTCATCCCTATATGGGTATCCGAACCCGTGGCCTTGGTGTTATAAGCACCACACTCTCCCAAGTGAGCCACGGGCCGGCCCAGTGGATTTATAAAGGCATTTAAAAAATAGTCTGCCAGAGAAACAGAGAAGTAGAATAAAAAAGAGTTACAAATGTTCAGCAAACATAAGAAAAAAATTCCATCTTGGTTATTTAAGGAATGTTAGTAAAAATAAGACTTTAAAAAAAAAAATAACAGAAAAGGGACATGTAAAGGTTGAGTAATATTTAGAACTGGTGAAAGAATGGAGAAATATAAAGTTTCAAATACTACTGCTGCCAACTATTTGACAGAAAATTTGGCATTATCTATCAAAATTAAAGATGCATATACCAACGGACATAGATCCCACTGCTAGAAATTTACTTGTATTCACACAAATTATATAAATTTTTTTACCACCAACTTACAGTATTCTACCTATGAACTAGAAATATCCCTTGGGTTGATGAATAAGAGGTTAAAAAGGGAAAATAAGGTCCTCGAACACAGTAAGAGGAGTTTACATCCTAGTTAGAAGCTAGTGTGATATATGTATGAGAATGGTTATTAAGTCATTATTTACAGAAACAAAAGAAGCATAAACCACATACATAATCCATCGATATGGATGTACTTGTTCATTATATGTTGACAACTAAAGATTATGTAGCCATTGACTCTGCTAGACATGCAGAATTGTCCCTCAGTATCTGTAGGGGACTGGTTCCAGGACTCCCACGGATATTAAAATCTGAGGATGCTTAAGTCCCATATATAAAATGGCATAATATTTGCAAATAACCTACGCTCATCCTCCCATGGACTTTAAATCATCTCTAGATTACTTATAATACTTAATACAATGCAAATGCTATGTAAATAATTGTTATGCTTTATTTTTTGTTCATATTTTTTAATGTCGTGCTGTTATTTATTTATCTGTTTATTTATTTATTTAAATATTTTTTGACGTGGGACTGGCTGAATCCCTGGATATGGCACCTGCATATACTAAGGATAGACTGTATATGCTGGTATAGAAAGATGGAAATAATATGCACTTAAATGAAAAAAGCAAGATGAAGAATAGTGCCTCTAGTATGATTCCTTTTATGTATATAAAAAGATTCTTCTGAAAGATGCACATAGAAATGTTAACAGAATATCTTCTTGGCAAGAGATTGGATGAAGAAAACATTTTTATTACCATTTTATATCTGTCTGTAACGTATGAATTTTTAAACCATGTTCAAACAACATCAATGGAGATTAAGGGGCCATTTTTTAATTTCTTCGTCATACACATATAACTATTTTTAAATACTGAATTATTTTGAAAAATAAATAAAATAAAAACCCAGAGGAAAAAAAATAAATTTTGCCTTCCTAAGACCATAAGTGGGCAGAGAAACCCTTTTTTTAATAGTCTGAGGAATTGGACTCTCTCAAATTTATTGTAAAAGAATACGTTTTCAATTTTTCAAAAATCTGGTTGTAAACAAGAACACTATTTTTAGGTTTAAGTTGGAATTTAAAATGAATCTGTATAATGCTGTTGTTGTAATCAACAGGAGCAGGAGTCGCGGAAGTGCTGACACTTTGTAAACTCTAGACCTGCGCTAAGGAGCTGTAGTGAGTGGAGCACCTTGTGTCTTTCGCACGCATGGACTTTTAATTTATTTATTTCTGAAGTCTTATCATGTTAATGGTCTGCATCATTTGCACTATATAAAACTTCATGATAAAGTATTTTATTAGTTCTTTTGAAAAGAGGTTAAAAAAGATGAATCACTTTGTTTAATTAGTTTTAGTTTGCCAAAGACTTTATGAACTAGAAAATGTGTAAATTTGATTTTACAAGTCAATAGAGAATAGAAAATAATGTCTTTCAGGATTCTCCATCTAGAGACTGGATGTTGCTCACATTTAGATTTTTTTTCCCAATGAAATGTTTTAGATAGCCACTGTCTCTGCTCTATAGCTCATGAAGAGAAGGGGATATTATCTGAGTTATTCATTATTGAAACTGTGGTATATCTTGGTTAGACTCAAAACTCAAAACAGTTCTTATGACTAACCCCTATGTCTCCCATAAAAATCATGAATTATGTAATGTGCAAATCTCTCCACTATAACGTCACCATTTCTGGCAAGCTAGTCAGCTGTTTTTATTAAATGTTGCTCATCTGCCATATGGACTCCCATTTTCAAGTTAATTATGAAACAGAGATGAAGATATATTAAATTTGTATAGTATCTTTCCAATTAAAAATATTTTAGGAGATAACACCATATAGAATGGTTTCTACATGGCTCCACATGTCCAGAGCAAGTGTTCCTTTCTCTAATTATAGGTAAAACAAACTGCCAAAATGATTTATTCAGGTGGAGCCACAAACTGTTGGCAATTTTACCATCACTTTAAACTGGAATAAAAAAAAAATTCTTGCTGAATTCTGTATTATACAGAGCATAGAGTACTTTTAATTGGTTATAGTCTTTAAATGATCATTTAAATTGTTAAATGTTTATAAGTTTGAAAATTTGTCACATTGTTTATTAAGGTACTATCAATGTGAACATATGGTCATTTTAATAAGCTCCAGTAACTCATGGTTTAATCTCTCTCAAATCCCAGATCTTGTACTTCTTTATTTGTCTCAAAGCATTCTCTTTTAACTACACACATCATTTAAGCTAACTGACTTTACATAACCTTTCTTTTTGCAGTTTGTATCTAGGATGTGTTTCCTAAATTAGAATTCTCTCCTTTCCTTCTGTATGGATTTTCTTTTGACAAAGCAGTGTTCATCTCTCCAGCCATGCAACTCTCATGACAATCACTCTCTCTAAATTATTTCTGTTTGTACACAAGTTACTTAATTACATGTTAGGTTGGTGGAGAGAAATAGCATACTATTTTTGCTAAGGGTAAAATATTGAATCTTTTTTTTTTTTTCGTTCTTAGCTTACAGAGGGTTAAACAAGAAATGAACTCTCTTGGGGGTTCTCTACTACGAACAAAAAAGAAGAAATTAAGCCACAAAAGGAAAAACTGTAGTCAAGTGAGGATATCTCAGACCAGATGCAAGTTCTCAAACTGATAGTTAATGAGGATCTCTACTATTGAGATCATTGTTGCTAATAAATTTTAGTCTTAGGAACTGACATGTTTTTTAAATTAATTAACTTATTTATTTATTAAATCAGAAAACATTTAGTTAGAACTATGGTATACAAAGTACCATGCTAGGTACTTTGGGAGCTCAAAAATAGAAATGATTATTTCACGATTACTATAAGTTNTATATCTCAGACCAGATGAAAGTTCTCAAACTGATAGTTAATGAGGATCTCTACTATTGAGATCATTGTTGCTAATAAATTTTTGTCTTAGGAACTGACATGTTTTTTAAATTAATTAACTTATTTATTTATTAAATCAGAAAACATTTAGTTAGAACTATGGTATACAAAGTACCATGCTAGGTACTTTGGGAGCTCAAAAATAGAAATGATTATTTCACGATTACTATAAGTTCTCAGAGGAACTTAAACATTATTTTGTAAAAGTAAAAATGTATATTGAGTGACTAATAAGTCTTAATTATGGCCAACTATACATTATATTTTTATGATATCCTCAAAAAAGAGGTCAACAACAACAAAAAAAAGAGCCCAAACAAGTTGTTTACCCAAGAAAAAGGCATTGCTTGTTCATGTTAATCCAAGCCTCAGTTTTGCTGATCACAGATCCATACAGTTATTTAAGGACCCAGGCTGACTTAGGCTCTGACTTCTTCACCATATAACTTCCAGAGTCATGTTGGGCATCAACCTCCAATAAAGGAAAGAGAAAAAGAGAGTGGTTTATTACCTGGATTTTTTTTTTTTTAAATGGGCCAAAGCTGGGAATAGTATTTAACATGTTCAATGTACATTTCATGGGCCAGAACACAGTCATATGGCTAGAGTCAAAACTGAACTAGAAAGGAGGTTGGGAAGTTTTGAATATTTATTACTGCATAGCAAACCACCCCAAATATTAATCCTCCAAAGAAAGATTAATTGTTTTCTCTCATAGTTCTGAAATTGACTGAAGCTGGACGATTTCAATGTATGGTCCCTTGTGGATGCACTTTGAGGTTGGCTGGGTCATAGGAAGGCTAACAACTGACAGCCTGCAAATTCAAGAAGCTTCATTTATGTAACTGAAGATTGATACTCATATTGGCTGGTAGCTCAGCTAGGGCTGTTGGCCAGAACACCTACTAGGTGAACAGCCTTTTCATGTAATTTGAGATTCTCCTACAGGAAGCATCCTAAGAGCAAGCATTTCAAGTGGCAAGAAGAGGAAGCTGCTTGTTTAATTCAGAAATATGCTGGAACTGACACAGTGCCATCCCTACTATATTCAGTTGGTCACATAGCCCCTCCCCCCCATTTCAAAGGAGTAGAGAAATAGACACTACCTCTAAGATGGGAGAATGGCAATATTACATTGAATGACAGCATGGGGGATGGAAGATAATATTACAACCGTGTATAGAAAATACAGTCTGCACAGTAATCTTGCTATATGCCTTAGTAAGGCAGTGAAACAGACCTGGTGACTAGCTAGTTTGTTTTTGCCACTCAGTTAATAAGGTATAGATCAAGGACATAAACCCGACAATCCTTTTGCCTAGTATAAATATAGAATAATTAAGTTGCAATAGACATTTATGATTATTTTGTCAACCACTTATCTCTTATAAGAGCCAATGCGTAATAATATTGGGTCAATCATTTTTGCACTAGATTATCTACTACTTTCTTGCTAAACATCAGAACTAGACAACTACATGGTAGGTAAGTTAATTTAATCGGACCCCTTCCACTACAGAGGGAATGTATTTTCCTTCCTGGAAAAGATCTGTTCTTGATGTGGATTTGCCTTTCTTCCTGCAAAGTTCCTGTTAGTACCCACATTTATAGACTAACTTTGCCATTACAGTTTTACACATAAAAAAAAGTTTTGTTTCTGCTCAAGGAACTAATTTTACAGCAAAATAAGTGAAGCAATCTTCTCATACCATATGACGTATGGGTCTTAACATTTACTTCATTACCCAAATGCAGCTGGTCTTAGAAAATACTGAAATAAGTCACTGAAGACTCAGTTACTGTCCCAGTTGGGAGAAAAACATTCAAGGTTCAGGTGCTACTATGAATATGTCTGAATAAGAAACCAGCATATGGTGTTCTTTCTCCTACAGCTAGACTATATTTGTCTGGGAGTCAAAGAATGGAAATCGTTATAGCTCTAGCATATAACCCACTCAATAATGTTTTGTTTCCTTTCCCTAAAAGTTTGAACTTTGCTGGGTTAGAGTTTGTATTAATTATGCTAATTAATTTTAGTCATATAGCAAGCAATCTCCAAATGTCAGTGGCTTAACTCCACAAAGGTTTATTTTTTGTTCATGCAGTATTCAGCATAATTTTTTCTCTACCCTCTGTCAGAAGGATACTGGCTACAACCATTTTGTAGCATTTCAACCTCAACACAGTGTCCAAGGTCTGACTGCCATCTCTAAAATGCCACAGACTGACTGTGGTAAATCATCTCTACTCACATTTCCACTGGGTAGAACTCAACCACATGGTTATACCTCAACTTCAAGGAAAGTAGGAAGAGTGCTAATATAGGTTGAAACCTAATTTTTTCTGTGACAAAGATCTTAATCACTGTAAAATAAATGTTTCCTCCAGAAGATACAGCAATGCTCCCACTGAAGTAGAAATTGAGACTATCACCTTTTGGTCTCTTTATGCCATTGAGCCAAAAAGCAAAGGAAACAAACAAACAAACAAAAAATCATTACTCTCTTGCTTGGAGTGATTAATCCTGATTGTCAAAGGCAAATGAATATACAATGGCAGCATGAAAAACTAACCCAGATGCGCAAGGAATTCTCTAGGGATGCCTCTTAATGTCACTATATCCAGAGGAAGAATGAAGGTAAAAGAAAATTGAAGACTACAGTAGCCAGTGCAAGCAAGAAAAACTGTAT
>NW_007728861.1:87154-87989 GCF_000696425.1 Galeopterus variegatus | reverse complement strand
AGAATGAAGGTAAAAGAAAATTGAAGACTACAGTAGCCAGTGCAAGCAAGAAAAACTGTATAAGTTTTTGCTGTAGAAGAAAAACAAAACAAAACAAAACAAACAAAAAAACCCACAATCACCACAACAATTAACACTCAAAATTTCAGTGGCTAACAAAAGTACAATCATGCGTCTCTTAACAACAGGGATATGTTCTCAGAAATGCACCGTTAGGCAATTTCATCGATATGCGAACATCATACAGTGTACTTACACAAACCTTGATGGTATAACCTAATACACACCTAGGCTGTGTGGTCTAGCCTATTGCTCTGACCACTGTCTTATATGCTGTCCGTAGTTGACCCAAAGGTCTTTATGAAGGGCATACTATTGTCACACTCACATGCCAGCTGGTATGTAAGTCAGCTGAAGTTAGACTGAATTGGGCTAAATTCAGCCAAACAAGGCTGGATTCCAGGTTTATGAAAAGTCTCAGGTCTGCTCTAGTTTTCTAAAGCCAGGCTGAAGAAGCAGCTTGATGTCAGACCACAAGAGAGCAAATCTTATTTAAGGCTCCTGCTCACATCACGTCTACTAATATTCTGCAGGTCAGAGCAAGTCCTATGACCATGCCCAATATCTATATGGCAGGAAAATATATTCTGACTTCCCCAGTGGGAAGTACAAAGTTACATGACAAAGGATGTGTATGCATAGTCTATAGCAGGAAGGGAGTGAAGATTTGGAAATGTGTTTTTAATTAATTAACAATCAATCAATCAATCAATCAATTAATTAAATGTATTACTTAGGTAATACTGCTTATGTAATAATATTACTGTACATAATG
>NW_007728861.1:84782-86221 GCF_000696425.1 Galeopterus variegatus | reverse complement strand
GAGCCACAGCCAAAATTCTGACATATCACCATCCCTGATCATGAAACCTCTAATCAGAAACCTCTGATAAACAACACCACCCCCCCCCAGCTCAAATTTCATAGCCTCTCCCTTAAAATCTGATGTCTGCTTTTGCTTGATTTCTGTGTACCACCTCTCCATGGCAGTAGGGGCCCCAGGTACCTGCTACTGCTCTGACTTTGTGAGTTTTCCCCAACAGGCCTCTTGTGTGTGCTGTTTACCACTGGACTTTGCTTGACCATTCTCCAAACCCCAGTTTTCTGCAGGATTCCCAATATGTTTTAGGTTCTGCTAAACATAGAATGCACTTATTTAATATTTAGAAGATGAAAAAAGGAATAGAACCATTTTTCTTTCTCTGGAAGAGGTGGCAGATATTTGGGAAGATGTGAGGTTTTTTAAGTTTCTGATAATTTTTTTTCCCTGAATGTCATGCACGACTGAGCTGCTGTGATGTCAACAGCGATTTTCTTTAGGTCCCTAACCTTTAGGTGACAACAGCACAAGAGCAACTTTCCAACACCCTGAACCACAGCTGACCACTACTCCAACGCTCAGAGACCATCCACATTTTCAGTTCTCCAGTCTTTTCTAATGTGCAATAAGAACTTTATTTCTTGTATTAAACCCCTTTCTACTTGAAATAGATAAAAGGATTTCTTTTTTACTGATTAATCCTTAAATGAAGCCATATTTCTCCCTTAACAATTTGCATTCAACTCTGACTTTTCCCTAAATAGATGTTCCTGTCTTCATGGGTCAAAGTTAAAGGCCCATCTTAGGTTTTTTGATAGTAACCTCTACCATGTTTTTATTTTTTAATTATTTGTGATGTCTAGCATAATTCTCTCATAACCTACCTTCAACCATTTAGGGTGGGATGCCAGGTGATTTTCACCCCGATACACTATGCCCATTTAGTGTATAAGGGTCTGACTTGGTTTGGCTTCCAAAATTAATCAGCTACATCCATCAAATTCTCAAGCAAAATACCAGGGATTTTACCTGGAAATAGAGATCAGTGAAGCAAGCAAAGCAAGTTCAGGACATATTTAACTACTTGAGCCATGATGCTACATTGAAGTTTGTGTCAAAATTAATAATTGGAAGATTAAGTTGTTTTGGAAGTTGATTGTATGTGAACATCTTAGTAGTTTTAGATCTATATATTTCATTCTTTGGCTCAATCTCACCAGTTATCACTTGTTTAATCAGTTACTACTTGGAACCAAGAAGGTAGGTGCCATATATCCATTAGAAGCAGATAAAAAAAGTGGGTAAAGGATTTCCACATTGATTAGAATTTTGTGAGCTTACATATGACTCATGTAGAATTAGGACTAATGAGGCTTTCGGGATTAAGATGGCGACGGGTCTGGAGCGGCCGTGCCAGGAGTCAGCGCGATCCTGAGAGCTGT
>NW_007728861.1:84257-84553 GCF_000696425.1 Galeopterus variegatus | reverse complement strand
AAGAAGCTCTTGAAATTTCGAGTGTGAGTTCTAAGGAAACTAAATCAGATACAAGAAAACTCAGCTAGACAACATGATGAAACAAGGAAGAGTATACAAGACCTGAAAGAAGAAATGAACAAGAAAATTAATGCCCTGAAAAAGAATGTAGCAGAGCTTGCCGAGCTGAAGACTTCATTCAGTGAAATAAAAAACACAACAGAGAGTTTAACCAGCAGGTTTGCAGAAGCAGAAGAGAAAACTCCTGACCTTGAAGATGGGCTGTTTGAAATAACACAGGCAGACAAAAAAAAAAA
>NW_007728861.1:81208-82600 GCF_000696425.1 Galeopterus variegatus | reverse complement strand
AAAGACACAGACTGACTGACTGGATTGAAAAGGAGGACCCAACTATATGCTGCCTTCAAGAGACCCACCTTACCTATAAAGACTCACATAGACGAAGAGCAAAAGGATGGAAAAGATTTACCATGCAAACCGAAATGAAAAATGAGCTGGAGTAGCTATTGTTATATCTGATAAAATAGACTTTAAACTAAAAAAATGTAAAAAGAGATAAAGAGGGCCACTACATAAAGATAAAAGGATTCATACACCAAGAAGACATAACAATCATAAATATATATGCACCCAATGTAGGAGCAGCCAGATTCATAAAGCAAACTCTATTAGACCTAAAGAAGGAGATAGACACTAATACCATAATAGCAGGGGACCTGAACACCCCACTGTCAATATTGGACAGATCATCTAGGCAAAGAATTAGCTGAGAAACCCAAGATCTAAACAATACTCTAGACCATTTGGACTTAACAGATATCTATAGAACATTCCATCCAACAACCTCAGAATATTCATTCTTCTCATCAGTACATGCATCATTCTCCAGGATAGATCACATGTCAGGTCACAAATCAAGTCTCAACTAATTCAAATAATTGGAATAATCCCATGTATTTTTTCAGATCACAATGGATTGAAATTGTAAATCAATAACAATTGAAATTCTGGAAGCTGTACAAACACATGGAAATTAAACAGCATTCTACTTAATGACATATGGGCCCAAGAAGAAATCAAACAGGAAACAAAAAAAATTATTGAAACTAATGAAAACAAGACACATCATACCAAAACCTGTGGGATAATGCAAAAGCAGTAGTAAGGGGGAAATTTATCACATTAAATGCTCACTTCAGAAGAATGGATAGATGGCAAGTAAACAACTTAATACTTCACCTTAAAGAACTAGAAAAACAAGAACAACCCAAACCCAAAATTATCAGACAGAAGGAAATCATTAAGATCAGAGAAGTACTTAATGAAATTGAAACCCAAAAAAGATACAAAAGATCCATGAATCAAAAAGTTGGTTTTTTGAAAAGATAAATAAAATTGAGAAACCATTAGCACAGCTAACTAAAAGAAGAAGAGAGAAGACCCAATTAACAAAAATTAGAAATGAGAACGGTGATATTACAGCTGTTACCTCAGAAATACAAGAAATCATTAGGGACTACTATAAACAACTTTATGCCAACAAATGAGAAAATCTGGAGGAAGTAGATAAATTTCTGGACACACACAAACTACCAAAACTGAGCAAAGATGATGTAGAAAATCTGAACAGATCAATAACAATAACAGAGATTTAAACTGTTATCAGAATGCTCCAAATGAAGAAAAGCCCAGGACAAGATGGATTCACAGCAGAATTCTACCAAACATTCAAAGAGGAAT
>NW_007728861.1:78456-81137 GCF_000696425.1 Galeopterus variegatus | reverse complement strand
CAGAGATTAAAACTGTTATCAGAATGCTCCAAATGAAGAAAAGCCCAGGACAAGATGGATTCACAGCAGAATTCTACCAAACATTCAAAGAGGAATTGAGACCAACTCTCTACAAACTATTCCAAAAGATTGAAAGAGGCAATTCTCCCAAACTCATTCTATGAAGCAAACATCACCCTGATACCAAAAGCAGATAAAGATGCAACTAAAAAAGAAAACTACAGGCCAATACCCTTGATGAATATAGATGCAAAAATCCTCAATAAAATGATAGCTAACAGAATATAGCAACACATATGCTAAATTACACACCATGATCAAGTGGGATTCATCCAGGGAAGCAAGGTTGATTCAACATATGCAAATCAATAAATGTGATACACTATATCAATAAAATCAAACACAAGGACCAGAGGACCATCTCTACAGATGCTGAAAAAGCATTTTATCAAATTCAACACTCATTCATAATAAAGACTCTACACGTTAGGTATAGATGGAAAGTATCTCAACATAATTAAAGCCATATATGATAAACCCACTGCCAATATCATCCTGAATGGGGAAAAACTGAAAGCTTTTCCTTTAAGACCAGGAACTAGACAAGGATGCTCACTCTCACCACTCCTATTCAACATAGTGGTGGAAGTACTAGCCAGAGCAATCAGAGAAGGGAAGGAAATAAAGGGCATCCAGACTGGAAAAGATGAAGTCAAACTGTCCATATTTGCAGATGACATGATCCTATATATTGAACAGCCTAAAGCCTCTACAAAAAAACTCTTGGAGTTGATAAATGATTTCAGCATAGTAACAGGATACAAAATCAACACACAAAAAATCAGTAGCATTTCTATTCTCCAATAGTGAACATGCAGAAAGAGAAATCAAGAAAGCTTGCCCATTTACAATAGCCAGCCCCCCCCCAAAAAAAATCTTAGGAATTCAGTTAACCAAGGACGTGAAAAATCTCTATCATGAGAAATACAAACTGCTGAGAGAAATTAAAGAGGACACAAGAAGATGGAAAGATATCCCATGCTCTAGGATTGGAAGAATCAACATTGTGAAAATGTCCATACTACCCAAGTGATATACAAATTCAATGCAATCCCCATCAAAATTCCGATTACATTTTTCTCAGAAATGGAGAAAACTATACAGAAATATATAGGAAATAACAAAAGACTACACATAGCCCAAGCAATTCTGAGCAAAATAAATAAAACTGGAGGTATAACACTATCTGACTTTAAACTATATTACAGAGATATAATAACCAAAACAGCATGGTACTGGCTTAAAAAACAGACACAATGATCAATGGAATAGAACAGAGAATCCAGAAATCAACCCACACAGCTACAGCTGGGGAAGATACTGTCTCTGAATATCCATATGCAGGAGAATGAATCTAGACCCATAGCTCTCACCACATACCAAAATAAACTCAAAATGGATTAAAGAATTAAATATGCACCCTGAAACAAAACTCCTTAAAGAGAACATAGAAGAAACTTTCCAGGAAGTGGGACTGGGCACAGACTTCATGAATACAACCCCCAAAGCATGGGCAACCAAAGGAAAAATAAAGAAATGGGTTATATTAAACTAAAAAGCTTCTGCACAGCAAAAGAAACAATTAACAGAGTTAAAAGACAGCCAACAGAGTGGGAGAAAATATTTGCAAAATATACATCTGACAAAGGACTAATATCCAGAATATATAAGGAACTCAAACAACTTTACAACAAAAAAACATGTAACCCAATTAAAAAATGGGCAAAAGTGCTAAATAGGCATTTCTCAAAGGAAGATGTACGAATGGCAATAGACACAAGAAAAAATGCACTACATCACTCAGCATCTGGGAAATAGAAATCAAAACCATACTGAGATACCATCTCACCTCAGTTAGGATGGCTAATATCCAAAAGACTGTGAATGATAAATGCTAGTGAGGTGGGATGCTTATTTGTGGGATCTAAAAATAAATAAATAAATAAATACACAAACAATGGTGGGGGAGGGAAGAAGACACAATAATCACAATTCCTTGAAGTTGTTAAGACAATCAAACAGAAAGGAGATTGTTGGGAGGAAGGGGAGAGAAGGAGGGGGGAAGAAGATTTCAGTAATGGGCCACAATAATCCACCACATTTTATACTGATAAAATAAAATTAAATTAAGAAAATAAAAAATAAAAATAAAGTAATAAATTGCTAGCAGGTCTAATCCAGCAGCACATTTAAAAAAAAATAACAATTAATAGTGCTATGCCAAAAATTCAAGTATTATTCAAAGTCAGAAAAATTGCTAGTCAATATACTGCATTAATATATTAAAAGAGAGAAATTATATGATCATCTCTCTATAGTTACAGAGAAATCAGTCATTTGAAACAACAAAAAAAAGAAAATCAATGTCATATATAATATCACCAAGTACACACACACACACACACACACACACACACTCTTAGGGAGAAACAACTAAGATGGTTAAAAACTTCTACACTGAAAACAAAGGAATATTAATGAAATAAAGAAGACACAAACAAATGGAAGGACATCTTATATTCATGGATTGGAACTCTTAATACTGTTCAAATGTCTGTATTACCCAAAGCAATCTATAGATTTGATGCAATATTTATCATAATCCCACAGGTTGTTTTTTT
>NW_007728861.1:76585-77638 GCF_000696425.1 Galeopterus variegatus | reverse complement strand
TTTGGAAAACCAGGCCCTGTGAAGTACATATGCTTTTTAGTATATTCCACACAGTAGTATTCTCGTATGGAATTTTGTCAAATGTTTTTCCTGCATCAATTGAAATAATCATGTGATTTTTGTCCTTTATTATATTTATTATCCTGGAATAAAAACAGACATATTGACTAATGGAACAGAATAAACAGCCAAGAAATAAATCCATGCATATACTGTCAACTGATCTTCAACAATGGTCCAAAGAATACAAAATGGGGAAATGGTAGTCTCTTTAATGAAGGGTGTTGGATAAACTGGATATTTACATTCAAAAGAATGAAATTGAACTCTTATCTTATGTCTTACACAAAAATCAACTCAAAATTAATTAAAGGCCTAAATATAAGCTCTGAACTTGTAAGGCTACTAGAAGAACACACGAGGGAAAATCTTCATGGCACTACTAATAGAAATGATTTTTTGCATATGAAATCAAAAATAAATCTAATGAAGAGCACCTCAAGGCACATCATTAATAAACTATCAAATGCAAAAACAATGAATACTGAAAACAGCAATAGAAAGAAACACATAAAATTCAATGGAGCCCCAACATGGCTCTCAGTGGATGCCTCAGGACAAATCTTCAGTAGAAAGCCAGAAGAGAGTGGAATAATATATTCAAAAGGCTGAAGGAAAAAGACTAACAGCCAATAATTCTGTATCCAGGAAAACTTACCTTCAAGTATGAAGAAGAAATAAAGTCTTTCTCAAACAAACAAAAGCTAAGGGTATTCATTAACACTAGTTCTGCCTTACAAGAAATGCTAAATGGAGTTCTTCAAGCTAAAAGAAAACTATGCTGAAGTGTAACAAGAAAACATTTGAAGGTACAAAACTAAATAGTAAAGTACACAGACAACCTCAGAGTACTCCAATATCATAAGGGTGGTCAATAAACCACTTATATCCTTACTATGAAGATTAAAAGTAAAACACAAGATATTTAAAAATTCAGCAACCTTGTAAGAGATAGACAATATTAAAAGATGTAACTTGAAACAAAGTAAGTGT
>NW_007728861.1:74513-75536 GCF_000696425.1 Galeopterus variegatus | reverse complement strand
AATATCTGAAACTGGGTAATTTATAAAGAAATGAATTTATTTCTTACAGTTTTAGAGGCCACGAAGTTTAAACCAGGGAAACACATCAGGTGAGATTGCCTTTTTATCTGATGGTGACTCTCTACAGTGATGCAGGATATCACATGGTGAGAATGGGCTGTGCAAGGCTAAACTTCTCAGTTGCTTTCCTTATAAAGCCATCAGAACCACATCCAGTACTCCATGAGTGGATCAATTCATTCACAATGGCACAGTCCTCACAATCTAATCACCTCTTCAAGGCCTCACCTTTCAAATATCATAATCAGATTTCTCACCCACTTAGCACTGTTACAGTGGAGGTCAAGCTTCATTGAATTTTTGGGAGACATTCAATCCACAACAGGCAATAATGAATCCCTACTTTTCAGTAATAACCCTAAATATAAATGGATCAAATCCCCCAATTAAAAGACACAGACTGGCTGAGTGGATTACAAAAAAAGGACCAACTGTATGATTCCTACTAGAACCTCACTTCACATATAAGGATATACATCAACTGAAAGTGAAAGGATAGAAAAAGACATTTAATGCAAATGGAAACCAAAAAAGAGCAGGAATAACTAATAACAAATAAATAGATTTAAAGCCAAGAAAAGTAAAAAAGATATGGAAGTTCATTATGTAATGATAAAGGGTTCAATTCAACGAGAAGATATAACAACTTTAAATACATACACACCCAAATCCAGAGCACCCAGATATATAAAGCAAATACTACGTGACCTAATAGAGAAACAGACTACAACATAATAAAAGGTGGGACTTTAATACCTCTCTTTCAGGATAAGGCAGATCACACAGACAGAAACTTAACCAAGAAACAATGCAGTTAATTTCCAATCTAGATCAATTAGACATAATGGACATTTATAGAACATTTCATCCAACAGCTGCAGGAAACACATTCTTCTCAGTGGCACATGGAACATTCTCTGGAATAGAGCATATGTTGGGTCACAAAACAAGTCTTAACAAATT
>NW_007728861.1:68796-72941 GCF_000696425.1 Galeopterus variegatus | reverse complement strand
CAACTAATTAATATATTTGGTAAAGTGGCAGAATACAAAACAAACACACAAAAATCAAGAGTGTTCCTATATTCCAATAATAAAGTAGCTAAAGAAGAAATCAAGAATGTAATCCTATTCATAATAGCTAACAAAAAATGAAATGTCTGGGAGTAAATTTAACCAAGGATATGAAAGACCTCTAGAATGAAAACTATAAATCATTGGTGAAAGAAATTGATGAAGATGGTGTTCAAGTCCCCACCAATTACCATATTTGGGTCTATCTCTCTCCTTAGGTCTAATAGTATTTGCTTTATATATCTGGGTGCTCCAATGTTGGAAGCATGTATATTTATGATTGTTATGCCTTCTTGCTGGATAGATCCCTTTACCATTATATAGTAGCCTTCTTTGTCTCTTTTTATAGTTTTTGCTTTAAAGTCTATTTTCTATGATATAAGAATACTTCTGCTGGTTTTTGATATTTGTTTGTGTGGTAAATCTTTATCCCTTCACTCTTAGTCTGTGTATGTCTTTACAGGTGAGGTGAGTTGTTTTTTAGACAGCATATACTTGGGTCTAGCTTTGTAATCCAATCAGCCAGTCTGTGTCTTTTGAGTGGGGAATTTAATCTATTTATATTTAGGGTTGTTACTGAAAGGTATTGTCTTACTTCAAGCATTTCATTGATATAAATGTGGATATTTTAAATATCTTTTGTTTTTTCCTTTCCTTTTTATTTTTTATCTTCAGTGTTTGTTGGTTTTTGGAGGTAGCAAGACATAGTTTCTCTCTCTTTCTCATTTGCATTTTTGTTCTACAAGTAAGTTTAGTTCTTTCTTATGTAGCAATTATCATATTTTGGATTCAAGATGCAGGACTCCCTTGAAGATTTTTTGTACAACTGGTCATGTAGTGGTGAACACTTGTAGTTTTTGTTCATCTGGGAAATACCATATTTCTTCTTCATTTCTAAAGGATAGTCGTGCTGGTTATAGTATTCTTGGCTGGCAGATTTTTTTCCTTTAGTATTTTGATTATGTCATCCCATTCTCCTCTTACCTGTAGAGTTTCTGTTGAGAAGACAGCTATTAGTTTGATGGTGACTAGTTTATAGTCAACTTGATGCTTTTCTCTTGCAATTTTTAGGATTCACTCTTTGTCTTTGAGTTTTGCCAGTTTGATTATAATGTGCCTCAGAGAGGACCTTTTTGGATTGAATCTGTTTGGGGATCTTTGAACCTCCCTAATCTGAAGGTTTGTGTTTCACCCTATACTTGGGAAGCTTTCAGCTATTATTTCACTGAATATGTTCTTAATGCCTTTGCCTTTCTCCTCCCCTTCAGGAATACCCATGATTGATATGTTTGTGTGCTTAAGGTTGTCTGCTATCTTTCTTATGTTTTCTTCATTTTTTAAAATTCTTTTTTTTTGTTCTGAGTGAGTTATTTTGAAGGCTTCCTTCAATATCAGAAATTCTTTCTTCTATTTGCTCTTGCCTACTGCTTAAGCTCTCAGTTGTGTTTTTTATTTTGTTCAATGACTACTTCATTTCCATGAGTTCTGTTACATTCTTTTCTAAAGTATTAACCTATTTTTAGATTTACTCCTCCTTATCCAAGATAGTTTTGCTCAGTTCATTGTGTTACCTCATTTTGTCTTCTTTGTCTTCTTGTTTCTCATTGGTTGTCCTTAAGATTTTTACTCAGAAGTCCTTTCAGTCATTTCAAGGATTTCCTGCTCTATGGGGGGTCTGGTTCATGAGAGTTACTATATTCCTTTGGTGGACTCATATTTTCTCTTTATATATCTATATATATATCTTTATATATTTCTATATATATCTAATATCTCTATGTTGATATCTGGTCATCTGCTAGAGCAGTTGTTTCTTCTATTGCTTTCCTTCCCTGGACTCTACTGGTGACTCTCCTTGTGTCAATTCAGTTCAGTGGTCAGCTTTCCACCTGTACAGTGGCACAACAGCAGTTGCTTCCATGGCTGCTGCTGTACTGGTAGGTCAGCTTTGCAGTTGTGGTGGTAGTGTTGGTGGCTATGGTGTGCTGCCCACGATAACAGTTGGGGACCTGAACACCCATCTCTCGACATTGGGCAGATAATTCAGGCAACAAATCAAAAGAGAAACAGAGGATTTAAATCACACTTCAGACAAATTGGACTTAGCAGATATCTACAGAACATATCACCAACAACTACAGAACAAACATTCCCCTCATGTGCACATGGAACACTCTCCAGAAGAGACCACATGTTAAATCACAAATCAACCTCAACAAATTTCAAGAAATTGGATCTGGCTGATAGCTCAGTTGGTTAGAGCACAGCCTTGTAACAACAAATTCAAGGGTTCAGGTCCCCATACTGCCCAGCCACCCCCTGCCAAAATATATTTTAAAAAATTGAAATAATTTTAAGTATCTTCTCAGATCACAAAAGATTAAAAACCAGAAATCAATAACAAGCAAAACTCTGAAAAATAAACAAACACATGGAAATTAAACAACATGCTCCTGAGCAACTTATGGGTCCAAGAGGAAATAAAACAAGAGATCAAACAACTTCTCAAAACTAATAAAAATAAAGACATAGCATACTAAAACAGGTGGGATGCTGCAAAAACAGTACTAATAGGGAAGTTTATTTCAATAAACACTTATTTCAAAAGAATAGAATGATTTCAAATAAACAGTATAATGCTACACCCAAAAGAACTAAGAGAACAAGAAAAATCCAATCCCAAAATTAGTAGATGGAAGAAATAATTAAGATCAGAGCAGAACTAAATGAAATAGAAACCCCCAAAATAATACAAAAGATCAATGAAATAAAAAATTGCTTTTTTTGAGAAGATAAACAAAATAGACAAACTATTAGCTAGGCCAACTTAAAAAAAAGAAGATAGAAGACTCAAATAATAAAAAATTATAAATAAAAAGGAAACATTACATTTGATACCACAGAAATATAAAAGATCATTAGAGACTACTATAAACAAATACACACACCAACAAATTTGAAAACCTGGAGGAAAGGTGCCGGAGTCCAGCTCCAGCTGGTTCTTGGTGCCCAAGAAGGATGTGTGGTGTCCACGAGAAAAAAAAAAAAAGAAGAAGAAAAAGACGGACCAATGATGTCTAGTGCATCAGTGGACGACGAACCAAAGCCGTTCTCCTTTATTTATACCATGTCTATCCTCTGATTACATAAAGCAAACATTTTTCATTAANGCGGGAGCGCCGCCGCGCTTCCCAAGCGGCACACTATCCAGTGCGCCACCGGGCTGGCCCCCAAAAATTGCTTTTTTTTTTGAGAAGATAAACAAAATAGACAAACTATTAGCTAGGCCAACTTAAAAAAAATAAAAAAAAGAAGATAGAAGACTCAAATAATAAAAATTATAAATAAAAAGGAAACATTACATTTGATACCACAGAAATACAAAAAATCATTAGAGACTACTATAAACAAATACACACACCAACAAATTTGAAAACCTGGAGGAAAGGTGCCGGAGTCCAGCTCCAGCTGGTTCTTGGTGCCCAAGAAGGATGTGTGGAGTCCACGAGAAAAAAAAAAAAAGAAGAAGAAAAAGACGGACCAATGATGTCTAGTGCATCAGTGGACGATGAACAAAAGCTGTTCTCCTTTATTTATACCATGTCTATCCTCTGATTACATAAAGCAAACATTTTTCATTAAGTTAATATTAAACTATGAACATAAAATAGATCAATACAATAATTAAATCACTCCTCTTTGATTATACTGAATCATAACTTTTTAAAGAACTACATGTCATTATTTATAAATCATTATCTTTAGGAAAGTACATATCATTCTTTAAAAAGTGACGAAAGTAGTGAGTTACCTCAACCAATTGTCTTCAGTCAGTCACAGATCATAATCTCCTAGAAAAGGATATATCAGTCACAGATCATAATCTCCTAGAAAAGGATATATCATTCTTCAAAGTGAAACAAACTTAAACAGCAAGAGTTTCAAACCAAGGTCTGTGGCCAGTGGCCAAAGACCTCACTGTTGGCAGCACATATGTTTTTTGAATAAAATATTTAACCCTTACAACATATGATTTACATATCCTTCACCTATTTTAATTTTTTTATCTTAATCAAATAAAGGCA
>NW_007728861.1:62292-67474 GCF_000696425.1 Galeopterus variegatus | reverse complement strand
GTGTGTGTGTTTGTTCCCTATCTGGGAGAGCAGCGGCATGCTCACCCATCTCTTGGAATCTTTTCATGCTGCATCCTGGTGGGGAGAAAAGGGCAATCCCTTTGGCCCCAACCCTCTAGGGAAAGGAAAAACCTGTTGGGGGGTCCCGTGTGGCTGCTGGAGATGCCCAACAGCTGGTGCCCCGTGTGAGGATGGTGCCTAATACCACTTTCACCTTTTCCTTTCCACGGGGATGGCCAAAAATGCCGCATGATCCTGAAAGAAGGATGACGAAGAGGCCCTGACCTACAGTGTGGAGCTTCAGAAAGAAGGACAATGTTCAAGAGAAATCTGCTATCGAGGCGAATACCAATGGCCTCAAGGTCATGAGGCTTTTATCCCACTGCATCCACCCTTAAACTATGTTTTAAGCTTAGCACTAAAGACGACACAGACTCCCCGCATACAGAGTGCATTTGGACAGCTTTTGCTGAGGAGCAAGCACACGACAATACAATTAGTGAAAAGGGTGATCAACAGCCTGAACCAATGGCCAACAGGGCCCCTTGCACAAAGCTCTATCCCGACCTTTCCCCTTTTGGTGACAAGGTAGAAGAAAATTAGGGTCATAAGACTCTGCTCCAAAATACCAATTGGGCTAAATTTGAAAGCCCACCCCTGCCTTTTTCCAAACAACCTACCACAGGCACCAATGTTTACACCATACAGAGTGCATCTGATTTTCATGCCTTAACTCATGTTAACTGGAGAGGGCTTCAAGCCCACAAATCCCAGTTACACAGTTAAAAAGAATTGTTCATACCTGTAAATCTTGCATCCCGTATTTACAGGTACCACCTTTACAACTCCCCAGTGTAAACCCTAGAGGGCTCAAATCTAATGTTTTATGGCAAACTGATGTCACTCATTTTCCAGCATTTGGAAAATTAAAATATATTTTCATGTCTATTGACACTTATTCTCATGCCTGTTGGGCTACAGCCCACACTGGGGAAAAGGCTAAACATGCACAAAGTCATTTACTACAATATTTTGCCACACTCAGCCTCCTCAGTCAACTTAAAACAGATAATGGCTCTTGCTTTGTTAGCAAAGCCTTCCAAGATTTTTTATCCACTTGGAACATATGCCACTCCACTGGCATCCCTTACAATCCTCAGGGACAAGCCATAATAGAATGTCACCATCAGAATCTAAAGAACCAATTTTTAAAACAAAAAGGGGGAATTACTAGTCCCTACCAATGGTTAGGAATGGCATTATTTACCTTAAATTTTTAAAATTTTCCAAAACATGAGCCAATAACTGCTTTCCAAAAACACTGATCAACCCAATCCCCACGTCCTGCTATTCAGGTGCGATGGAAAGATCCCCTTTCAGGACAATGGTGAGGCTCTGACCCACTCTTAACTATGGGCAGAGGATTTGGATGTATTTTTCCTTTCAACGAGCCCAACCCTATATGGGTGCCAGCCAGAAATCTCAAGTTCTCACCCAGTGCCCGGGGCGATAACGACCCTGAGGAAAACCTTTCTTATGTTTTCCAGGAAAGTCCACAATGAAGCAAGCTTATCTTCTGCTAGGGGTCTTCTCCATAATTGGTGAAGCAAGTCCACCCTCTTCTCCACACACTCCAGCTAACCAAACGTGAACAGAAGGGGCTTGGACTTGCTGTTTCTGCAACAAGGAGGATTATGTGCAGCCCTCAAAGAAGAATGTTGTTTTTATGCAAACCATTCCAGTGTTGTTAAAGATTCTTTAGCTAAATTAAGAGAAGGATTAGAAAAATGTAGGAGGGAAAGAGAGGCCAATTCCAGCTGGTTTGAAGGCTGGTTTAGAACTTCCCCTTGGTTCACCACTCTAATATTCACCTTAACAGGCCCTCCATTCATGTGAACAGACCATTAACAAGCAATGAGATTGAAGCAGTAATCAGCAGTCTCCCAACAAAGAAAATCCCAGGATTGGATTCCTTTATGCTGAATTGTATCAAACTTTAAAGAGGAATTAATACTGATTCTCTTCAAGCTATTAAAAAAAAAACGAAACAGAGGCCATTCTCACAAACTCATTCTAGAGGCCAGCATCACCCTGATACCAAAACCAGACAAAGATACAACAAAAAATGAAAATTATAGGCAAATATCTCTGATAAACATAGATGCAAAAATTCTCAATAAAGTATTAGCAAATAGAATACAGCAACACATCCAAAAAATTATACACCACAAGCAAGCGGCATTTATCTCAGGGATGCAAGGATGGTCTAACATATGCAACTCAATAAATGATATAACACATCAACAAAATCAATGACAAAAACCATATGATTATCTCAATAAAGACAGAAAAAGCATTTGACAAAATTCAACATCCCTTCATGACAAAGACTCTTGGTACATTAAGAATAGAAAGAACATATCCCAACACATAAAAATCCATATATAAAAAACCCACCACCAATATCATCTCAAAAGGGGAAAAGGTGAACACTAGGAATGGGAACAAAGCAAAGATGCCCACTCTCATTGCTTCCATTTAACATAGCACTGGAAGTACTAGGCAGAGCAATCAGGCAAAAAGAAAAAAAAAAAGAAAGAAAGAAAGGGCATCCGGATTGGAAAAGAAAAAAAAAAAGAAAGAAAGGACATCCAGATTAGAAAAGAAAAAGTTGAATTGTCCCTATTTGCAGATGACATGGTATTATATGTAGAAAAGCCTAAAGACTCGAAAAAAAAAAAAAGAAATAAAGGACATCCAGATTAGAAAAGACAAAGTTGAATTGTCCCTATTTGCAGATGACATGGTATTATATGTAGAAAAGCCTAAAGACTCTACTAAAAATCTCTTAGAGTTGATAAATTATTTCAGTAAAGTTGAAGGATACAAAATCAACACACAAAAATCAGTAGGGTTTTTATACTCTAGCAGCATACTACTGGATAAAGAAATCAAGAGAGCTAGTCCTTTTACAGTAGTCACTAAAAAACAAAATACCTAGGAATAAATATAACTAAGGAGGTGCAAGATCTCTACAATGAGAACTACAAATAACTATTGAAAGAAATTAAAGAAGACACAAAAAGATGGAAAGACTTTTCATGCTTTTTGATTGGAAGAATAAACATTGTGAAGATGTCCATATTACCCATAGCAATCTATAGATTCAGTGCAATCCCCATCAAAATACATATGACAGTCTTCACAGAAATAGAATAAAAAATCCAAACATTCATATTGAACAACAAAAGACCCCGAATAGTCAGAGCAATCCCAAGCAAAAAAATAAAAAATTAAAAAAAGCCAGATGACTAGTAATATGTGACTGCAAGTTATACTACAAAGCTACGGTCACCAAAACAGCATGGTACTGAATAAAAACAGACATTCAGACTCAGATCAATGGGACAGAACAGAGAACCGAGATATCAACCCACAAACTTACAGACAACTGATCTTTGAAAAAGTTACCAAAGACATACATTGAAGAAAAACTGCCTCTTCAATAAATGGTGCTGGGAAAACTGGACATCCATATGCAGATGAATGAAACTAGACCTGTACCTCTTGCCATATGTCAAAATCAACTCAAAATGAATAAAGACTTATGCATATAAGACCTGAAACTATAAAATTCCTAAAAGATAATATAGGGGAAACACTCTAAGATATAGGACTGGGCAAAGACTTTATGAATATGACCCCTAAAGCTTAGGCAACAAAAGAAAAATTAAACAAGTGGGATTATATCACACTAAAAAGCTTCTGTACAGCAAAAGAAACAACACAGCAAAAAGACAACCTACACAGTGGGAGAAAATACTTGCAAGCTATACATCTGACAAAGGATTAATATCCAGAATATACAAAGAACTCAAACAACTTAGCAGTAAATAAAACAAATAACCTGATTTAAAAATGGGCCAAGGAGCTGAATAGACATTTCTCAAAGAAGATATACAAATGGCCAACAGACATATGAAATAATGCTCAGGGCCACTCAGTGTCAGTGTCAGGGAAATGCAATTCAAAATCCCATTGAGATATCATCTCATTCCAGTTAGACTGGCTATTATCAAAAAGACAGCGAGTAACAAATGCTGGTGAGGATGTGGAGAAATGGGAAGTCTCCTACATCATGGGTGGGAAAGTAAATTGATGCAGCCATTGTGGAAAGCAGTATGGAGATAACTCAGAGAACTGGAAATTGAACTTTCTTATGACCCAGCAATCCCACTATTGGGTATATACTCAAAGAAATGAAATCTATATGTGAAAGGTACACCTGTACTCCCATGCTCATTTCAACACTATATAAAATAGCTAAGAGATGAGATCAGCCTAAAAGCCCAAGAATTGTTAAATGGATAAAAAATATCAGTGGTATGTATACTTGATGGAATACTATTCAGCTATATTAAAAAAATGAAATGCTGTCATTTGCAGCAGCATGGATGAACTGGAGACTGTCATGTTAAGCAAAGTTAGCCAGTCACAGAAAGACAAATATAGTAGAATCTTAAAAAAAAAAAAAAGAAAAAGATGCTCTCACAGAAGCACAGAGTAGAATAATGGTTTCCATAGCCCAAGAGGGGAAGAGTATGGGGAAAGGAGAAGTGGTGAATTAATGGGTGCAAACTAATGCTATCCATCCCAAGTGACTCAATGAGCAGTATATGCATGCATTGAAAAAGCACACTGTACCCCACAAATATGTATAATTAAATGTTAAAATAAAATTTTAAAAATGGACCTAATTAAATAAATAATGGTATACACATGACATTTAATAGGATGGTGTAAAGAATATCTAGTGATTTAAGAAAATGTTCAAAATAAATTTGTAAGTGTAAAGAAGCAGCATAAAACAACATGATTTTTTTTGTAAAAAAATTGTATGCATTTGAATATAAAAATATTTTGTAAAGCCATCTTAAGAGCTCAAAGTAGTCATTTCTGAGTGGCATTATTACAAGAAGTATTTGTTTTCTTTTTCTACATTTTCACATTTTTAAAAGGTACCATGTTTGGACATAGATTATAACAATAATAAAAAATGTTAAAATAATGCAATATATCACAGCCATGCAATTATGAATATAAATAAATGTGTGATAGCTTTTATGTTTGATAAGAATTTCCCATTTTTTGGGCCGGCCCGGTGGCGCACTGCTACAGTGCG
>NW_007728861.1:59830-61683 GCF_000696425.1 Galeopterus variegatus | reverse complement strand
GGTTGCGATCCCGTTGCCGGTCCCGGTCCGGTACGGGCGCGACACTGAGGGTTGCCGGACACGAAAAAAGACAAAAAAAAAAGGAAAAAAAAAAAAAAGAATTTCCCATTTTTTTAACCCCTGATTTTTTCCTGTTAGTGAAAAAGACCATCTTTACTTTTACATTTGACTTTTGCACAATCGGATGGTGTCGTCACGCTGATAGAACTTTGCCACCAAAATAAAATTGGGTGGAGACAAATCTATACTGCATCAATGAAATTTCTTATAAAATTGACTCAGGGGCATTGGCAACTTAAAATTCATCGGCATATTGGGGACTTCTATTTCTTTTTGTATTTGCCTACCCAGTTTTGTTACTAGCACTGAATGAGTTTAAGGCACTCCATTTGCATTGAGAGCTCTTGTGGTGTGAGAATTATACTCTCTATTACTTATGAGCTACTGCTTGATCATCAGTGCAGAGATGGAAAGCTGCCCAAGAAGGATTTTAGCATGATCATTCAAATTTGTCATTTTATGGTAATAGAGTTTATGTTTTTCTATGCTAGTTCCAAAAGCATCCAGCGGCTTGCACTAATGACACACCAAATTCTACCCAGAACCATTATACAAAAGCACCGAATTATTACAGGGCAAAAGTTGGTCAAACATAGATATATCTCAATCATTTAGCACTTCCAGCACTTCAACAGACTTTAGCATGTATTGGGCTGATGGCTTAATCATAAACCAAAACTCCAGATAAATATACAGCAACTGATGCTTTAGGAAGACTTTGATTGCAAAATGTTGTATCAGTTTTTTATTAATTGAGTAATAAAGTTTCTTTAGTGGACAAGCACTTATTATAAATCAGTTAATTTTAGGCACATAATTAAATACCTTGCCAAATGGCAAATAGCCAATCAGAGGCAGAGACTTGATTTCTGAATTTCTCTCCTTAGACACCTGTAAGTGAGACTTTCCAACTGTTTGTCAGTCTCATAATTTTGTTTTTTATTAACCTTATTTCAGNAGTGAGACTTTCCAACTGTTTGTCAGTCTCATAATTTTGTTTTTTATTAACCTTATTTCAGAGGGAAAAATTACAGGGGTTATAGATTCCAGTTTTTCTGTATTTTAAACCAGTTTATTTAATAAAAAATTCTGTATTGATATTTTCATATTGAAACCCCATCTTTAAAAACACCTACTTTCATAGTAAAAATAAAAATGTTTTCAGTACGTTAAATATGTAAAAGTAGGATTTTAAAAGGTTCTACAATTTTCATGGCATGAAAAGCACTTATCTTGCCATATCATCTAGCAATTTATGTTGATCTACATAATCCCAGTATTTATGTTTTTCACATTACTCGCCCTAATATTTTATTTTATTTTATCTTATTGATTTTGTTGATGCAGATATTCTCAATCCTAAATAATCACATATATTTAGATGTCATTGACTGTCTGAAGACAAAAACATCCTCACCTCATCATGTCTCACCACTATTACACTTACAAATATGAGAAAAAAACCTTCAGTAAACGAGGAAATTTTTAAATCTATAGTTGAAACTGAATTTTAATATACATAACTCTGCTGTGGATGTAGAGTTAATTACATAAAATAATTATGATATCATCAATTATAAATTTACATGTTATTTCCCAAGGAATATTGATTTGAACATAAAATTGATCATGATGCTGATTCTAGAATGTGCACTAATACTTTTAGCATGATAATAAATATATGCTTATCTATTGTTTAATTTACTACCAGAGAATTTTAAATACTTTATTAATAAAAAAAAGTATACATTAAAATAATTGTCTAACTCTGTAGTAGACCCAGAAAGAAAAAA
>NW_007728861.1:57280-58292 GCF_000696425.1 Galeopterus variegatus | reverse complement strand
TCCTCTTGGGAAACTCATTAAAGTTTGTTTGTTTTAACAGAATGGAAAGGAGAGAATGTAGTAGGGGAAACAAAGAGAGCTGAGAAATAAAATCAAAGGGAATCTGTGTCCTGGCTGTATGAAAATGCAGCAGAAGAATGTTTCTTACAAGGCTGAGACCGGCATGGACCCAGCACTGACAGCCAGTGTTCCTGAAGGCACACAGTGAGGGGTGTGATGGTGACCTGCATGGCCTAATCACCTGAGATCAGAAAGGGAAAAGGACATCTCAGAAGATGCTACTTTGGTAGACAATGACAAAGCAGACAAGATGCCCCCAATTCCCCAGGGCTCTTGAATGACTAAAATTGTATTTCTACCATCAGTTGGAATGGAGGCTCCAAATAGAATCCTGTGCAGTGAAAGAAAAGTATAGAAAATTACATTCCTTGCACATCTGAGACTGTGGCTTGGAATTTATTTTGACAGTAGGAACATTTCTTTGGACTAGTATTCCTAGAAAAATACTTCAGAAAACAGTAATCAAGTTAATTAATTCCTGGCAGTATACATCTCATACTTAGCTGAGCAAGCTACTCTTCAAAATACAAATTATTTAATATGCTTGATCTACTTAAGCCTCCACTAAATTATGAGGTAAGGAATATTGATAACTATCTTAATCAATGAGGAAAAAGAAACAGGACATGTCTGAATGATCTGCAATATTTTCAGTCTCGACCTTGGTTTATCTTAGACCTTAGTTTATGCTGTTTTCAGCTTGTGGATCTTTGGTGTGGTTATACTTTGTAAATAATAACTATTTTTCATTTATCACTGTATTTTTCCAATATAAGTTGTCTTTTAAAATAATGCTTGTTTTCATCTTAAAATTGTTGCAATCAATCAAAACAATGTGACACTTTAAAAAAAATTTTGGAGTTATTTAACAAGCTACAATCAAAGCTCTATTTTACTGTTTTAAGTTCACATGTAATTTTATATCAAACATAGTATTACCTAACCCATTACT
>NW_007728861.1:53662-56031 GCF_000696425.1 Galeopterus variegatus | reverse complement strand
TGTTGAAAATAATGTAATAAAACAAATTCCTAAAGTATGAAAATGTGTTCTCATTATGACAACTTACACACATACACATTTTTATGTGTATATATATATATGTATATATATATATATATACACACACACACACACACACACACACATACACACACATGCATACACATATATTGCTTTTTTAGGTAGTTCCTGTCCATTTCATGTTTGAAGAATGGTAGAGAATTTATTGTTGTTTGTTTGTTTTTATTCATTAGAGTAGCCACGGGTCTTAAAGTGGAAACACATAAAATGTAACCCACAGTTATATTTTAAGATTCTGTGGACCCTGCCAAAATACATGCTCAATTAGAATGTTTGTATTAAAATGTGTCTGTGTAGGTGATTGGGTAGAAAATTGTGGGCTTTTATCACATGCTTATTTGGTTATTAACAAAAACAGATCAAGGTTATTGATTAATTTCTACATTCTCCATAATGTACAAAAGGTTTTTTAAATTCACGTGATTAGTATTTGGGGTTAAAAAGAGCTATTTTGATTCCCATGTTTGCACTCCAATCAATCAACAAGCATCTTGGGTAATTATTATGGGCCACCACTAGGTAGGCGATAAGAGAAAAACAAAGATATGCTTTTAAGAAATCACAGTTTAAATAAGGAGGATAAGAAAAGGCACATAAAACCAATATAACAATAAAACAATATAAAAACTCTAAACTTTGTGCTAAATTTTATGGCAAAAGATACAGATATTAGGAGAGTTCAGAAAAAAAGTCTTTATTTCAAGGTATGTAAGCTCGAGAAGGCTTTCTGGAAGAGAGGAGACAAGATGGACCTCTACTGAAAGTCCAGGTCTGTGTGGAAATCATGCTGAAATAAGAAGACAAGCCTAAAGTTAACTTTAATTGTGTTTTTCAGGCATCAAAAGTTAGCTTTTATTGAAAGCATTCTGACTCAGGTTTTAAATAGCCCAGGATTAAATATCAAAGCTGGATAGATAATATTGTTAGTTGGCAGTCATAATATACTACAAATTGAAAACATCAAGAAAATTAATCTACTATTATTATTTTAAGTATTCATACAATGTTTTTTGGAGAATTTTAATTATCTTACATTTCTATAAGCTTTGGAGCAATTAGGTCATCTCTTTTAAAGTATTTTATTATGGTAAGTACAGATTTGCACAATGACCAAGAATGTTTTTCAGGGTCTAAAGTTTTGACTATATTTGTAGGTAGGTGTCTTAATGTTTTGCAAATGTCAATGGAAAATAGATTCTATTCACGAGATCTTTCCTCTATCGTGCTTCTGTCAATTGATTCTTTCTCCAGTTGTTTTTACAGCAATTTCTAAATAACTCATCAAATATGCTGTGAAGATTTTCCATTTTTCATTCCAGGACTTTTGTCACATAGGCTTTTCCTAGGATTTTATAGAATCATTATATATAAAATTAATAAAGATCACTAGTTCTTTGAGATATTATAGGTTCTTCATTAATTATAGATTTCCAAGATGAATAACATTAGGCTACAAAATGTTAAACAAGTTCTTTTGCTGGATATTCAGAGATTTTCATATACTAAAGTATATGTAAATCACTAGTAGTGGATATATTATGCAGCATTTATTATTTAATAATAAAATATCTATTAATACTTAATGCAACAAGTATTATGGTGTACGTAGTAAGCGGAATGCTAATTTAAGCCGATAACCAAAATTTCTTCCATTTAATAGATGGAAAATTAGGAGCTAGATCACCCAACTGGTCATTGACAGAGCAAACATTTATGGTCTATCCTTGCTGAGACTATCTTAAAATGAGAATGAAGGAATTTTTAAAGTGGAACAGTAGAACAACAGAAGGCATATGAAAGAGGAGTGATGCAGGAGCCGCTGGAAAACGGAACCTTGTAGCAAAACCAACACAGGCAGAGGCAAGAAGTTAGTTGGGAAACAGAGGAGTAATTGAAGGTACCTGTACAACAGAGCTGACTCAGCAAACAAAAACAAATATGAAAACAAAACAAAACAAATCAAAACAAAAACACAGAAGCCAGATGTTTACATTCTCACCATGCAAGTAATAATTCAAACGCATGCATATTAAAAAGATAATATTTCTTACAAAAATATAAGCAAATATGAGACGATGCTTCAGCTAGTGTGGGCATTTGTGCTGCTCTATTAAAGCACATTGTGTTCTATTCGGGATTCTTCCATGTAACAGCCCCTTAACATCTATTTTTATGCAAATCCTGCCAGTCGACAGCCCCCACTAGGATACTGAGAGATACCAACAGCCTTCTTATTGCCTCATTTTGAAATATGAGTAGATAAAAAGACTATGAAAAATTAGAAGAAA
>NW_007728861.1:46836-52703 GCF_000696425.1 Galeopterus variegatus | reverse complement strand
TACATGATAAGAACAGAAATACAAAATACAAAACAGTTGTTCAAGAAAGGTAATATAATCATAGCACACTACTTGACACTACAATATTTATATACTCATAATGATGCATATTCTGGTTTATTAAGTTTTCAGCACTTAGAACCAACTAATGGGCAAAAAGCACATCTACTTATGATTATGTAGCAGAATATAAATTCTATCCTTGGTGTTGTAAAATGATGACATAGAAGATATACTGTTAATACCTTTATTTTATAAAATGTCTACAGCAATGGAACACCAAGACAGGACTATATTATTACCATATTATTTAGAGATTTGAAAATAGCAATCAGAAAAATTAAAATGCATAAACAGTTAATAGTGGTTCTTCAAGTGGGAGTAACAGAGAGTGAACATTGGAGAAGAAAACCATTTGCTTTTCTTTTAAGTTCATAAGATATTAAATTATGTGCATGTATTACTTGAATACAAATAAATCAAACTTAAAATAACATTTAACAAATAGATTAAAATATGATTCATTTCTGAAAGATTTTGGAAAGAGATAAGTCTTAATAACTTTTCCTTTTAGAGATTGAAATTGTTTAGTACCATCTTTCTAGCATTTCAAATTTAATAAGACTCATTATAATAAAAACATTGAAAGCAGGCATGCTCTCTATCTTTGCATCTCCAGCCTCTTGCAAGTACCTTGCATAGAGCAGGTGCTCATATGTTTGCACTTTCCACGGAGCAGGCACTCAAATATTGGTAATGCATCAAGAAGACATGATCAATTGAGATCACATTAATATTCTTTTAAGGAAAATCTGTTTACCTAAATTTATAATAAAATAATGGTAAATCTATTACTAAAGTGTGCACAATATTCTTCCTTGTGAAATTCTTTCTTTGCAAACAGACATACAATACACACATTTATTCACACTCAAATATGTATTATGTATATTAACCTTTTATGTTATTTTTTTCTGCCTTTAAAGTTTAGTCATCAATCAATTTTCAAAAAATAAAACTTCAAAAGTAGGTGATTAGGTTTTCTATAGAAACATATTTGGAATTTTATTCATTCGTGCACATTAAATATATTGTCTACAGTTTACCTAAACTAGTTATTAACATTGATCTCTCATTAAAGGTAGACACAGATGAATGTATCAATAATGACTCCAATAAAGAATTCTTAAATATAGCACAGATTCTCACAGAAAATTTGGTTCTTATCCTTACTTTTTGCATGCTTAATTATGCGTGCTAATATTTTTGTATGCTTAAAAAAGCATAGAAACATGCTAATTTCTTCCATTTCATTCTATTTTGGGGGGGAATACTTGTATTATTCACAATTAATGCTAATCACTTATCTTCTTATTTGTGAATCCTAAAGAGTAAGGGTCATAGGCTTCTTGGACTATTGTCTCTATATCGTCTAATATTAGAAGTCAGAATTTTGCCAAATTCTAAGCCATCCTTTATTAAGATGTTAAGCAGGCTTAACACATGTGAGATGAATCATAGACACTTCTGTCTTTTAACACAAATATTGTATTTGCTCAAGATCCCACTGACAGAACAATTTTTAACTACGTTAAGATTAGGAAAGATAGTAGCAAGAATGTACTGTCAGGATTTGAAGGAAAAATCATTTTCTCACTAAGCCATCAAACCTAGAATAGCATTGTTTGATGGGAAGTACATGCAAATAAAGTCATTTGCTATGAACTTTTGTTTTTCCTGAGGCTTGCTTGTTTGACTTATAATTCTGTATCCTTGCAAGGCTGTGACTTTCTGAAGGGAATTTCTGCCTCATGGGAAGACTGAGGTAGCAAAATAGTCTGTAATAAGAAAGAAGTCAACCTTTGCCCTGAACACAAAATAAACCTTCAGTGTACTTTCTAAAGCTCTGGAAAACTTGGAAATATTGTTCAAAAGTATGTGTACTGGTGAAACTCCATAATTTCTAATTCTGTCTGGGTCTGGAGACAATCAGTGTGAAAATGAATGGAAAATCTGTTCTCAGAGAAATTTTTAGTCTCTCTAGATGTAGGAATGAATATGTGAACAGTGTCTAAACTCATATTTACATTAAATACAATTCTTCTCATTTCTTTCAAATTTAATGAGAACTAAATAGCCCAGACCTTTTGAAAAGGTGTGAAAAATGGCTACACCCTTTTTAATTTCTGTTCACCAAATGAACTTAAATAAAATTAAAATACACACATCTACTCTTACTTAGAAAAAAAAATTCATATTTCCTCTTACTTAGAAAAGAGATTTTAGAAAAAAATGCCCAAAGGTAAATGTTATTGTAATATAGAAATTATATGTATTTTCTTGAATGTGAATGTCATGTAAGCAAAATATGATATATGAGAATAACTGCAAATGGGCAGAAAATAATATGCATGAAAAAAGCTTTACTTAAATTTTTAAGAATAAAGCTATCACATTCTATCACACAAATAAATAGATATATATACACAGTGTAAACATATATGGGATTAAAATCTAAGTTAAAGCTAAATTAAACTATTTCTTAAGTTAAAAATTTCTCATTATTTGATATATTTTCATCCATGGATGTGATAATGATTTAATTTATTAAAAATCATCAGTTTCTAGTTAGGACTTTACATAGAGAAAGAAAAAAGACATCCACTAATTGGGATAATAGAAATATAAGGATATTCTAATTTAAAGAAACAAAACCTAGCAAGAAGTAAAAAGTGTGAATAGAGGGAAAATTAATACAACCTCAATTTAGAGAATTTTAAAATTTAAGGTGAATTGCCAACTATATAGTTTTATTTCCTTTTACTGTCCCTTTTCTAGAGTTTCATATGTAAAATCATATATTCCTTTTGGGTCTCGCTTCGTTCACTCAGCATAATACTTTTAGAGACACTCATATTTTTACATGCATTACTGGTTTGTTAATTTTTACTGTTGAATAGTACTCTATATTATGGTTAGACTGCAGTATGTTTATCAATTTACCTATCAATGAACATTTTTATTGTTTCAGGTGTTTGACTACTATGAATAAAACTGCTCTAAACATTAGGGTACATGTGTTTCTGGGAGCATATATGTTTATTTCTCTTGGGTAAATACCTAAAAGTAGATTAGCTGGGTTGTATGGTAAGTATACACTTAACTTTTTAAGATATTGCACAAACCGTTATCCTAAGTGGTTTTACCATTTTACATTGCCACCAAAAATCTACAAAAGTTCCAGTTTCTCCATATCCTTGATGACAATTGGAGTTGTCAGTCTTTTAAAAATTTTAATTATGCAAGTGTGTGTGTACGTATTGATACATAATTTTGGTTTTAGTCTGCATATAGAAGGGTACTTTGAAAAGTTCATTGAAAGGTTCATATTACCATTCAATTTTATTTTCCCACAAACCTTTTGAGTACTCTTGTACCTGATGAATAGCAATATGAACATATTTTTATGTGTTTATTGGCCATCTCTATATTTTACTTTACAAATTATCCATTCAAATCTTTTGGATAAGGGTTTTGGAACCAGGATTTTTGTCATGTGAATGTTAGTAGATAATGCTTTAGTGTTCTATTTAAAAAATATCTTTCTGGGTTTAAGCAAGATAGTAGACTTGGAAGCTACAGGCCCCTCTTCCCTTAGAGAGACACCAAGTAAACAATGATATTTGGAACAAAATATTTCTGTGAGAACTCAAGAAACCAGTTGAGAATCTATAGCACCCAGACTATTGTAAAACCAAGAAAGGATTCCAGCAAAAGGGACAGAAAATCCACAGCACTTGGTGACCTCATCTGTGCTGCTCTCCCTATGTGCCATCGCATGAAGCAACTGGGAGGAAACCATCTGTACTGGGACTCCTCCCTTGGAATGGAAATAAAAGAGTGAATCATGCATTCAACATTCTGTCTCATCTGGGGGCTGCCAGAGGGACCAGTTTCTGTCTACCTGATTCAGAACGCTCACTGCTCCAGAGTCTGGAAGCTGCTGAAAACAGATGAGCAGCACATTAGAGATGCAGTTTCAACAGTAGTCACAAAGGAGAGCGGCATATTAGAAAAAGTGTAAGAGGTCCTAGAACCTTCAGCCAGGCTAATTAGGGATGGTCTTCCCCTGCATGCAGCGAGTTATCAAAGTCTGGGAGTGATGGTTGTTTATTTAAATTTCCAAATCCCAGGAAAATATTACAAGGCAAACAGAGAAAGAAATCCCAATAAGAGGAATAAAACAAAACTCCATAAACTGACTCTAAAGAAATACAGATATATGCGCTGCTTGAAAAATAATTTAAAATAACTGTCATAATGATGCTCAATGAACTAAAAGATACACATAGATTACTGAACAAAACCAGGAAAAACAATTCATAAACAAAATGAGAATATCAACCAAAGAGGAGAAACCATAAAAAAGAAACAAACAAATTCTGGAGCTGAAAAATGCAATAACCAAACTGAAAGACTTTTTGAAATGTTCAGCAGGAGATTTGATTAGGCAGATGTAAGAATTAGAGAACTTAAAGGCAGTTATTTAACATCATTCAGTTAGAGGAGCGAAGGAAAAAACAAAGAGGGAAAGTGAAGAAAGCTCAAGGGATTTATGAGACACCATCGAGCAGAGCAACGCAGTAGCTCCCCCTCATTCACAGTTTTTCCTTCCCCAGTTCCAGTTACCCATGGTCAACCACGGTGTAAGGAANCAGTTATTTAACATCATTCAGTTAGAGGAGCGAAGGAAAAAACAAAGAGGGAAAGTGAAGAAAGCTCAAGGGATTTATGAGACACCATCGAGCAGAGCAACGCAGTAGCTCCCCCTCATTCACAGTTTTTCCTTCCCCAGTTCCAGTTACCCATGGTCAACCACGGTGTAAGGAAAATGAAACAGTTTAAAATAAAACAGCTTAGTCAGGCTCACTCACCTCATATTTGTTACAAATGGGCATGATTCAGCATGATTATTAGAAACAAGTTATATAAGAGTAGTATAATTGTGCATGTGTGCCAATTTACTGATTTAGCATGTCTGGTGTAATTACATTATGCACTGGCTTGTGGCCACTATTATGTACTTGTAGTATAAAAGAGACAACTGGTCTGAACTGCTGTCAGTAGACATGGAGGGTCGGCAGAGCTTGGAGGGTCAGCAGAGTGGGGGCAGAGCTTGTGTCTGAGAATAAAGCATGTCTGTGTGGTTTGCATCTGCCATAGAGGATGTCTACCATGCCTAAAGGTTCCAGGATCTTCTTTAAGTATCTGACTTGTGACCTGCACAGGATGGGGCAGAGGGATCTGTGACCAGCCCAACACGTGGTCTGAAAATATTACAGGATTTTGAGAAGAGAAGGAGCATACTTACACAACTTTTATTGCATTATTTTGTTATAATTGTATTTTATTATTAGTTATTATTAATCTCTTAATGTGCCTAATTTATAAATTAAACATTAACATTGGTATGTATGTATAGGAACAAACATAACATGTATAGAGTTTCATAGTATATATAGTATTATTGGGTTTTGCAGTTTCAGGCACCCACTAGGTGCCTTGAAATGTATTCCCCATGAACAAGAGGGGCTTGCTAAATATGCATTATGGAAATCTCAGAAGGATAAGAGGAAGAGAAAGGAATAGAAATGCACCTGAAGAAATAATGGTCAAAACTTACAAAATCTGAAGAAAAAAAGGGGGGTATACAGATTCAAAAAGTTAAAAGGATTCCAGTTATAACAAATGCAAAAATAAAAAAAAATACTATGCTGGGACCCATACCATATTAACAAACTCTCTTAAGTTAAAAACAAAGAGCATCTTAAATGTAGTGAGAGAAAAGTGGTTTATCACATACAAGG
>NW_007728861.1:44334-46200 GCF_000696425.1 Galeopterus variegatus | reverse complement strand
AAGTTAAAAACAAAGAGCATCTTAAATGTAGTGAGAGAAAAGTGGTTTATCACATACAAGGAGTTTCAAAAAAGAATCAGCAGATTTCTTAGAAGAAATTTTGCAGGCCAGAAGGGAGTGGAATAATATATTCAAAGTACAGAAAAAAATAAACCCTCTAAACTAAGAATACTGTATTCAGTAAAACCATTCTTCAAAAATAAAGGAGGAATTAATGGTTTCCCAAATAAATAAAAGCTGAGGGAGTTCATCGCTACTAGGCCTGCTGTATGAGAACTGCTAGAGAGAACCCTGCAAGTTGAAATAAAGGGATGGGATACAACAGAAGGACGCTATATAAAAATATAAGGTTCTCTAATAAAGGTAAATACATGGACAAATACAGTGACCTGCACTATTGTGATTTTGGCAAATAGAATTTAAATGATAAAAAAATTTAGAAATATGCATCTATGTTAATGGGTATATAGTATATAAAAATGTAATTTGTGACATCAATAACATAAGGTGTGTGGGGGGGATGGAGCTCTAAAGGATTAGAGATTTTGTCTTTAATTGAAGTTAAGTTGTTATAGAATGCTATTAAGTTGAAGATGTTTTACGGAATTGGAATGGTAGCCACAAAGAACATATCTATAGAATATACACAAAAGTAAATGAGAAGAATGCCACTACAAATCAATGAAACACAAAGAAACGCAGTAAGAGAGGAAAGGAGTGGTAACCAAGCTACAAGACATACAGAAAACAACAAAATGGCAATAGTAAGTCCTTCTCTATCAGTAATTACTTTAAATGTAAGTGGATTAAAGTCCACAATCAAGAAGATGGAGTGGCTGAATGGAATAAAAAAAATATGATCCAACAATGTTGTCTACAAGAAACACTTTAGATCTAAGGACAGCCATAGGCTGAAAGTGAAAGAATAGAAAATGATATTTCATGCATATGGTAACCAAAAGAGTGCAGGGTGGCTTTAATTATACCAGACAAAATAGATTTGAAGTCAAACACTGTTACAAGAGACAAAGAAGTATATTATAAAGCTGGCCAATTCAACAAGAAAATAGAATAAGTATAAATATTTATGCACCAAACCTCATAGCTCATAAATATATAAAGCTAACTTAACAGAATTAAAGGGAGAAATAGCAGCACAATAATTACAGGAAACTTTAATATTTCACTTTCAATAGTTGCTAGAGCAACCAGACCCCAAATCAATAAGGAAATGAAGAGCTTGTAAGACACTATAAACCAATTTGACCTAGCAAAGATGGACAGAACACTTCAATCAATAATAGCAGAATGTATATTCTTCTCAAGTGCACATAGAACACTCTTCAGGATAGACCACATGCTGGCCACAAAACAAGTCTTAACAAATTTAAGAAGATTGAAATTATAAACTGTATCTTTTCAAATCGCAGTGAGATGAAACTAGAAATCAAGAGTGCAAAGAAAACTGGAAAATTCACAAATATGTGAAAATTAACAAACTGTTAAACAACCAAGAAGTCGCAAGCAAAAGAAGTCACAAGGGAAATTAGAAAATACCTTGAGACAAATAGAAATAAAAATACAACTTACCAAAACTTATGGGATGCAGCAAAAGCAATACTAAGAGGGAATTTTATAGCAATAAATGTATTGCTGTAAGTTTTATAGCAATAAATGCCTATATTAAAAATAAAGAATGTCCTCAAATAAACAACCTAACATTATACCACATGAAACTAGAAAAAAAGAACAAGCTAAAACCAAAGATAGAGGAAGTAAGGAAACAATAATGATCGAACCAGAAATAAATAAAATAGGAAGTAGAAAAACAATAGAAAAAAATCAACAAAACTGAGTAAGTTTTTT
>NW_007728861.1:19580-44004 GCF_000696425.1 Galeopterus variegatus | reverse complement strand
AAGTAAGGAAACAATAATGATCAAACCAGAAATAAATAAAATAGGAAGTAGAAAAACAATAGAAAAAAATCAACAAAACTGAGTAAGTTTTTTTGAAAAATCAAGCAAAATCAACAAATTCTTAGCTAGATTACATAAAAAAGAGAGAAGACTCAAATAACTAAAATCAGAAATGAAAGACAGAACATTTTAGCCAATGCCACTGAAATAAAAAAAAAGGATTCTAAGAGACTACTACGAAAAAGTGTATGTCAACAAACTGTATAAATGAGAAGAAATGGGTAAATTCCTATAAATACACAACCTATTAAGAATTAATTATAAAAAAATAAAAAATGTAAATATACAAATAAAAATTAAGAAAATCAAATAATCAAAAACCTCCCAACTAAGACAAGCCCAGGACCAAATGGTTTCACTGGAGAATTCTACTAAACATTCAAAGAAGAATTAACACCAATAATTCTGAAACTCTTCCAAAAATTGAAAAGGAGTAAATACTTCCAAGCTATGAAGCCAGATTTGCCCTGATACCAAAGCCAGACAAAGACATTACAAGAAAAGAAAACAACAGACCAATATACCTAATAAATATTGATGCAAAAATTCTCAAGCAAATACCAGCAAGCAAAATTCAACAGAACATCAAAAGAATGATACACCATGACCAAGTAGATATATTTTTGCAATACAAGGATGATTCAACGTAAGTTTATTGAGGTAGTGCTCCACTTTAACAGAATGAAGGACAAAAATCACATGATCATCTCCATTGATGCAGAAAAAGCATTTGACAAGATTCAATGACTTTTCATAATAAAATCTTCAACATTGCTAAGAATACAAGGGAACTACTTCAACATAATAAAGGCCTTTTATGAAAAGCCCAGAGTTAACATCATGCTGAATGCTGAAAGCTTTCTCTTTAAGATCAGAAATAAGGCAATGATGCCTGCTTTAACCACTTCTCAATGTAGTACTGAATGACCTTCTTTGTTTCTGTTAATATTCTTTGTTCTGAAGTCTACTTTTCCAATATTTGTCTCACCACTCATATTTCCTTTAATTAGTGTGTGCGGATTATATCTTTTTCTATCATTTCATTTTTAACTGCTCTTTATCTTTTTATTTAAGATACATTCTTTAGGCACCAAATATTTCTGTCATATCTTTACCCAATCGTAAGATGTACTTTTTAATTGACATTTGGTTTATTTATGTTTAATATACTTATTGATATTTTGAAGTTTAAATCTACCTTCATGGCCTTGTTTCCTCTTTGTTTTATCTATTCACTTTTTGTTTCTGCTTTGCCTTCATTATTTACAATTAATTGAATTAAAAATATAGGTCTTATTGCTACTACTTTTTTTTAAAGGGCTACTCGTGGTCCTAAAATTTCTGAAATTTACTTATTACAGCCTTTCTGCACCAATATTATACCATTTCAGATATAATGTGTAAAACTTATAAAGTTTAATTCCATTTCCTGTCCCTCTTCTCTCCTTTGTGTTTAGTTATTATAAACTTCTGCATATTCTGATAAGTTATTCTTTGCTTTCTTTCTGTGTAATGTGTCTGTATTCCCATCTGCTCGAAAGAGCCCTCTGTTTATTGTCGGTTTTTAGAAAGTTGATTATACTATGTATTTGTGTGGTTTTTCTTTGTGTTTAGTCTTCTGGGGGTTCATTGAGATTCTTTTATCTGTGCATTTATAGTTTTCATCAAAATTGGAAAAATTTTGGTCAATATTTCTTCAAACATTTTTTCTGACCCCTACCTTCCCAAACTGGGATTCAAATTACAAATATGTATAACATATGTTTTCCCACAGTTCAACAAGGCCTTTTTTAAAAAAAAAAATTTCTTTCTTCTCTGTGCTCCATTTTGGATATGTTCTATTGCTATGACTTTATATTATTTTATTTTTTTCTGTGGTGTCTGATCTGCATTTAATCAAATATTAATTTAATTCTTCTCTTTCAAATTTCTCTTTGTTTCCATTTTAAAATTTCTTTCTTCTCTGTGCTCCATTTTGGATATGTTCTATTGCTATGACTTTATATTATTGTATTTTTTTCTGTGGTGTCTGATCTGCATTTAATCAAATATTAATTTAATTCTTCTATTTCAAATTTCTCTTTGTTTCCATTTTGTATCTTCCACTTTTTTTCCTCATTAGGTTAATTTTTAAAAAATCCGTGAGCATATTGAGCATACTTATAATTGCTGTTTTAATGCCTTTGTCAGCTTGCCATTATCTCTGGCATTTATGGGTCTTTCTGTTTTTTTCCTCCTGATGAATTTGGGGTTCGTTTTTCTGTTTCTTGCATATCTGTTTTTTAAAAATTGGTTTATGTTTAATGTTTACTTTACATTGTTGAGTGCTGAAATTTATTGTTTTCCCTAAAGTATCTTGGTCTTTGTCCTTGCAGTCAATTAAGGTTTTGGCAGACAAGTTTGCTCCTTTCAACATTTGCCACACCCCCCTGACATCTGCACCCAGGCCGGCAATGACCAAGCCACCACTGGAAGCTCCCTTGTCTTCCCTGTGGGAACGAGGGGGAGCCACAGGCCTCAATCCCACCCCTCCTCCTTCCTCCATCTTCCATCACATTTCCTTCCCCTTTCCCCTCCTCCCTCCCTCCCAACTGCTCCACAACAGCATCCTAGAATGTCAAAAAATAATATTAATAAAATTTTAAAAAGCTACTAAAAAGTGACATATCATAATCTATAAGCTTGGGCTAATTTAGTCCCATAAGTAAGGCATGGACTTCCTGTGGATTTAACTGCAGTTCTCTTGCATTCAGCAAGGTTTCTCCACTCTGGCTAGCAGGTGAGAATTTGAACACTTTTGGGCCTTTAGTGTGCTCTGCTGATTATTTAGCTCACAGCTCACCTATAATTGTCTTTCCCTGAAAATTCTTTTTTGTTCTGCATTATGGAATTTCACTTTACGTACGCACAGATTGGTTTTCAGTGAAAGATTCAAGATGGTCCCTATGCATGTGTACAGACGTCTTGCCTTGAGGAACTTCTTTTCAGTATCTGGCCCTACAAATTCTAAACTTTGAACATTAAAGTTTTTGGTGACTATTTCATATTTTTCCTTTTTCTTCCTACCTCCTAACAATTGTATTCTCTTCATTACTAGCTGGTTGGCTTTGTTTTACAGATTGAGAACATTTGAAACAATAAGAAGAGAACTTTAATGAGCTTTTATCACCACATCTATCTACCTACAGGTTTCTGGGCACATACACACTGTCTTCTGTACTTTACCTTGCACTAGGACTCAGCTACCCATCTATCCAAGGACATTGCTCCAATAACTCTTCAGTCTTTCTCTTGATTCAACAGTTTCCTCTGCACATGCCCCTTTCTATTCCCAAATTATGGATATCCTATATCCTTCAGAAAAGCAACCCAGTAACCTTCTCATCAGCCCACAACCTCCTCCACTGATTGCTTCCAATTCTCTGCTCTTTTATGCAAATAAATTCCTCAAAGTATAGTCTTTACTTCTCTGCTTCCTTTCTTCTCATATTTCTTTAGATTTAGTGATTTTTGTCTCTACCATTCTATTGAAACAGCTTTCTCCAAGTAACCGGAAATCTCCAAATTGCCTAAACTAATCTAATCCAGTCTAGTTTTCTCGTGTCTAAGCCTTGCCCCCTCCTCCCACCTCCACCTTCCCCCCATCACTGGCAATACTCAACCATTGTCAAAATTTGGATCAATTGATCAGTTTTTTTTTCTTGAAATACTTGCTTCACTTGATCTGAAAGTATTATTCTATAGACTCTTGCCCCCCAACCATCTGTTTTTACTAGGTTCCCTTTGCTTATTTCTCCTCTTCTTTCCAAACTTTCACCCTTGGAATGTTCTATGGCTTAGTTCTTGAACTTCTTTCCTAACTATACCCTTTCTCTAGATTGTATCATTTTCTTTCATAGCTGCAAATTCCAACTCAATGATAATGGCTCCCAAATTTATATCTCAAATCCAGGCTGCTCTCTTGAGATTTTGCTCCTAAACCTTCTTCTCATGTCTTCATTAACCCATAAATTGTAATTCAATACTTATAGCTCCTGAGACCAAAAGCCTGTAAGTATTTTTGGCTCCTTTCTTTTTCTTACATCCCAATCTATCCATAAATTCTAATGGCTGTACCTTCAGAATATACCCCAAATATGTCTCCTTTCTTCTGCTTCTGCTGACCCTACTTTCTCCTGTTCAATTGAAATATTTCTCCTCCCCCATCATTCCTCCTTTGCCACCATCTATTTTCTGCATTACAGCCAGAGAAACACCTTAAACATGAACTCGTCCTTCTGTTATACCAGTCCAATAGCTTCCCTCCTCATTCAGAGTAAAAGCCTGATTTGGTGTACCTGTGATCTCTTGCTCTCTCTGTCACTTCCCTCTGCTTTCTCTTTTCTAAACACACTTATGATGGTATTTCAAAAAGTCCATGGAAAGCTTCGCATTATCTTTAATTCTATTTTTCTGTGAACTTTTTGAAGTATCCTCATATATTCTTGATTTTTATCTTTCCCCTTAGAGTACCTGCTATTCCCTCTGCTGGGCTCTTTAGGCACACAGTAAATATTGACTAATGGACAGAAGAAACCAAGGCAGATGGTTTATATAAATCAGGTAGTAAACTATAGCAAATTTGTGGCAGAATAAGGACTAAAACCTAATCTCCTTTTCCACAGTGGTATTTCTCTAGATGTCTACAACATAAAATTCAAATAATGAATGCACCTTTGCGGTAAAAACATATGTATTTAGGCAGACATAAGGTTTGTTTTTTGACTTTCTGAATTAATTCTATCTTATCTTATATCTATTTATTTTCAGACACCATACTCTCTGTAGAATTTTAGTATTTTAAAGTATTATTCTTTATGCAATCATGGGTGTCACTGAAGATATTTCAGCAGATTTCTCCTGATTGTAGTAAGAAATTTTAATAGTGCTAGCTTCTTCTTAAAACAACCAGCAACAACAAAACAATCTAGTTGTTTAATGTTTTACTCAGAAAAACTTTCAAAAAGGTATTGTTTTTAAAATGATGTGTATATTATTTACAATTTTGGATTAAAATATAAAGGAATACATTCAAAATAACTAGCATAATGTTGGCACATGAACTATAAGATATTTTATTCCTTAACTTCTATAAAAAGTCAACAGTCCATTTGGATGGGTACTGTGATTGTTTTATTGCACAATGCTCTCTAATTCCATATCACCACTTGAAAAGAACAAATTGTATTTCAGTAAAAAAGCAATAGCTACACTCTTCTTCAATTCTGCCATAATTCAATTTCCTCTGCTGGCTGCTCCAGTCCATTCGTGACTGATGGTAGGCAGCAACATATGGCAGTTCGTAAAGAAATCTGCTAACGGTAACAAACAAATAAACAATCAGGAAGACTTAATAGTCAGGAAGAATTAATAATGCTGGCAAATGCTTGGTTAGTAGAGCCTCTCACAGCGAGCAGTGCCAAGTGTCTTCCTGTACCTTGGTTGAGCTTTCTCTCATCAGGCAGAGCATATTAATTTGCAGGGCTATCCTGAATTTAATGCAGTTCCAAATCAAAGTATTTATTATTAAAGACTCCATATTTCTTGTAGTCTGGTGGTTTTCCAAAATTGAGCATCGAAAGGTACACTGCGATAAACTTAGGAGAATGCCAAGTCTAATTATTTCTGCCTTACAATGCAAAAATTTTAGAAAAGCATTCAAACCTGGCCAAAATGTTTAGAGGTGAAATACCTAGGATGTGCCTTTTATATCTTATTAACAAGAAGGAATTTTAGGATGGTTTTCTGTACAGCAAAAACAAGGGTATGTTTTTAAAACTAGTTTGCTTATACCAAATTAGCTGCAAAATCCTTTAACTTTTAAAAATCATTTCTGTTATTATAATAATCAATAGAAAGATTAAAATTTTCCTAACCAAAGAACATAAGAAGACCAAGAAAATTACAGAAAAGTAAATTTTCCTCCTTTGGTTATGTACCTTCCATTTTACCATTGTGTAATTCTTCTAGACTTCACAAGTTAGGAAAATGGCTTATTTCTTTGACTGAAATCAAAATGTCCATCTCAAAAGTGACATATAGATTGATTTCTTATTTAAAATTGTGACTCTTGTTCTTGTGTGGTTCTTTGCAATGTAAAATTGTCTCTTCTGGCTTTCTAGGCTTTTAATATAGTTTTGAGTGTATTTAAAGAAATTAGAGTTTCATGTTTTCTACTTCAATGATTGTATTCATGCTCTTTTGGGGGCTCTGAAATGTCTAATAAACTTACCACCTCCTTTCAAGATGAAGGAAAGGATTATCAGTTGTTTGCAAACTTAGCTTTAAATGTTAATCACTAAGGGAATTTTTAAAAAATCTGAGTTTTTCTTCCACTGTAGAAAAATTAATATTAGAATCTTTGAGACTGAAGTCCAGAGAATAATATTTATTTTTAAATTTCCAGGTATTTGAAGGGCTAGAACACAGCCATGTTAAAAACTGTTGGGTCCGCCGCCGGCCGACCCGAACAGCCCTAGCCTCGTTCCTTTTGGTGGGCGAGCAAATGGCCCAGATTCTTCTTTCCCTCCTGTCCCCTTTGGAAGGAGACAGGGGAAGAGAGCCATGAAGAGAGGTGAGCACACCGCTGGCTCCAACCAGCCCGGTTAAAGGACACTCAGACATGGCGGGGGTTCTGTCGAGCAGTTCCGTTTATTATCACATAAGCACTTGCTTTTAAAGGCAAATGGGGAAGGGAGGTTCTTTATATAATCCTATCAGCTTAAAGGTCAAGAGCATGCATCCTGTCTCAATGCCTAGCTATTACAACCACGCAGTGTTCACGAGCACGGAAGCATGTATTTGGCCAATAAGGGCTAAGGCAAGGTTCCCGCAGACACTCCCACCCTACTTCCTCCTGGCGCCATCCTAGGCTGCCACGTTAATACGCCCTTGTGGGCCCATAATGGCACCGCTTGTAATGTCACTTAAGGTGGCATTAGTTTTTAAGGCCCGACAACAAACTACTGAATTTAAGGTTGCAGCCAAAGGTTTACCTTTTGTTCTCTATCACTGATAAGGAAACTTCAGAGTTTTGGTCTTTTCAGCCTTCTCAGATGACAGCATATGAAACCCAAAGCTTCCTCACACCCACCACCCACTTTGAAATTCCTCAAGTTCCCATCCAGCTGGGGAGGGGTATATTGAAGAAAACCAAAGCAACCTGCCAAATTCACAGAAATCCTAAAGAAATGTTTCAGAGGTCTGGCCTTAGCAGCTCTGGAGGCTTGAGCTGAGCCATGAACTCTGCCAGGCATTCCATTACAATTGTCTTCCCTCAAAAACTGAACTTCAAGCTCTTCCACTTGACAGCATTCTCCTATACACATTTTTAAAACCACTTTATAAAGGTATAATTGACATACATTTTCTGTACTGTAAATATTGCCCTGTGTTTCATTATTAGCCAGACAAACTGTAAGGTTGAGAGTTTTAAGGTAAGAAAGACCTGTTTGTGAATTTTATTTTTTTCTGAAATGTACTTTCTAGCTTTATAGAAGAGATAACAAGACCTACATCATGATCTTGCTTCAAGGACCACACAAGAGAAGGCATGTGAAGTGCTTAGTATATAGTCTAGCACCTAAAAGCTACTTCCCTCCCTAATCCTCTGCATCCTTGTACATCTTCAGAAATATAGGCCCTTTGTAAACTAATTTACCTCATCTTGAACTTTTTTTCTCCAACAGGCTCTTAATGTTCCTGGCTCCCAGTAAAACCAGATTCTTCCCCAAGATGTCAACATTCCTGTGGCCTTCCTAAGTGGAGACCACTCATGCTGTCATGTCCTCTCTATTACTGGCATATTCTATTCCCTTGGATGAATATATGGGCATAGTAAGAGTTTATGATTCCACAAAGCAATGCAATTGAAATCACTAAACATGTATGGAACACCTGCTCTCTGCTAGGCTCTGTTCTGTGCAAGGAGAGCATCTCTTTGCTTGTTGTTACATTGTAATTGGCCCAAGAACAAAGCACTACAAATGTCTAACACTCAGGTGCAGCTAACTGGTGGTTACAGTGTTACTGATTATATTCTGCCTAAAAGCTTAATGTACTTTTGTTCCATATCTGCATTTGAGTGGATTTCCTAAACAGCCAGAGAAACCCTTACTAATGCTATGGGTTTATGTACTAATAGGATTTGCCTCTAACACCCCCCACCTCACCCCTCAGAAAGGTTTATTTTGGTTTGAAATGGCATGCTGTAGTTCTTGATATATCCCATCCAGAAAGGTGGGCCAAAGGGCAGCAGAGGATGCTAAGGGCCAGTCTCTCAAGGGAGTAATTCCGCAATGGAGCAGAAAAGCAGAGTATTCACCGAGTCAGAACTTACAATTTGATTTGGTATTTCCATTACTTGGCTGTAATAAATCAGTTTACTCTCAGGACCAGGTAGCTTTCATATGTATGTGTTCATGTTATGTGTTCCTTGTGCCTTAAATTCCACTAGAAACTACAAAATATAAAAATCAAGCTTAAGGGTCTGTGCTTTTACTGCTAGAAGATCTTCAGATATGACATAAAATATATAGGTAAAATGGTATATTTACATTTCACTTATTTGGTTACAGACTAAGTATTATGAACACACCACAAAGAGGGTAGCAATGGCAAACCATTGTGAGCTGCTGTTGGTGGTGACTTACCCCACACCACCATAAAAGGTCGTTGGGAGGATTAAGTTGAATGAAAGGATGCCACACCTTTTAAAGTGCAAATATTTGAAATGAAGTGTAAGATATCCTTATAAAGGTAGTCATATTATTAAGTGCTTTTATTCTGTAAAACCAGAAATCTGTTGCTGAGATTTTAACATTAGATCCATCATTATTTCCTCTGAGTTGAAAACATATAGGGGTGAGCTCACCAGTGAGCTAGTCTGTCTTCTTTTATCTGGTGTAATCACCTAGAAAGCAGGTGGCTTTCGTGGGGCTTTATGGCCTCTTCCAGTATTATGCGATGTGCTTTCCTCATTCACCTCCTGTAACCACCAATCTATCCAGATTCTGTTTCCTTGGTATAAAATTTTTTATCTTTTCCATTAAACAGGAAAGGTCACTTGACAATAAAATTTTGGACAATGCTCAAATACTATTCCAGGCAAACTATCAATGTTATGAGAGAGGCACTGAGTGTCTGTAGATCCCTCATAAATGATCAAAGTTAGATATGTGATGGAATTGATTATGGTTTGCATTTACCTAGAGTCTTGCTGGCTGTAAATTCACAGACATTGCAAACATTACCTGTCATGAAGGTGAAGAACAAACAAGAACATAGTAACTTGATGAAATGAACTGTTATACTTAATTGAAAATATAAGAAAATGTTAGAAAGGAAAAGTCTAATTACATAAACTGGAATGGCGCCAGGCCTCTTATTCTGTCCTGGGGGTTTTATGGATTCCCAAGAAGTGACCAGATTGTCGGTGCTTAAGTGTGAAGGACACCACAGAAGCAGATGATCACTGGGGGCAGTTACACAGTGAGAATGGGATTTTATTTCCTACAGTAAAATGTCCCTTGTCTAGATGACAATACGAGCATAGAGTGACATGACCTAGAGAAAAGTTCTTTGTTTAGCATGTTTTTTATTTCTCTGATTCTTCGGTTAAAAATCTCAGAATTTACTGAATATGAAACTTGGCTTAAATTTTATGAAGTGAATTATTGTCCAATAAAGATAATATCATGTAGAATTAAGGATAAAACTCTGAAGAACTAACTACTTCAAGTGACCCACGCGTATTCCCAACTAGCAGCGTATACTTTAAAGGCTATTTACTCAGGTGAGAGGATTGGTAAGTTCATTTTGTATTTTGGAACTGAAGAAAATACATATGAAAGAGTCAAGGAAAAGGGTAAGACTACAAAGTTACACCTTCATGTAGACTACAATCCCAAAGGCAGTTTTATTGTTATTTATATATTCATGGCACTTTTCCATTTTACAGCTTATTTTTAACATTTCTTTTCTAGCTCTTTGATATGGCAACTTACCATGAATTCATATGTACTGAGTGAAAAATGATTGGACTGATTGAATTATATATTTTATTTCTATGTTCTTTTATAAGAAGCAATGGAAGGAAGAGTTTCACTGGTCAGTGAGTGGCACTGGCACATTAAGAACCTTAGACTAGGCTCGATTACCTTTACACTATGCACATTCCTTTTCAAATAGTGCCCTTGTACTGCAAGGCATTTCCTACTTACAGAATTCTTTCCCTTCTCACGTGTACCTTCAAGACACAGCCCTCATCTCCCTGTTTCCCATCTTTATGCTAGAGTATTAGAGTCTTTGATTAATTCTCTTCTTATTTCTTACTTATTCGTTTTTGCTTATTTCTATGAACTTAATTATGTTCCCCCACAATTCACATGTTGAAGCCTTAACTCCCAGTGTGACTATATTTGGATGTAGGGTCTTTTGGAAGTAATTCATGTTAGATGAGGTCATGAGGGTGGGACCATAATTCAATAGGACTCTGATGCATGGAGAGATAGAGGGTGGACCACATGAGGACATATGAGAGGATCTTCAAAAAGTTCATGGAAGAATTGGTTATTATCTTTTAACTCAACTTTTTTTTCATGAACTTTTTGATCCCTCATAGTGAGAAGGTGGCCATCTGCAAGCCCAGGAGAGAGGCCTCAGAAGAAACAAACCTGTCAACACCTTGATTGTGGACATTCAGCCTCCAGAACACTGAGAAAGTAAATTTCTGTCATTTAAGCCACCCAGTCTGTGGCATTTTGTTGTGGCTGCCCTGGGAAAGGAATACATCTCTTTGGAGGATGATCTTCTGAGCTATAGGAGCTGCTTTGCCCCAACCAGACTGAGAGCAGGAAGTGCTTGAAAGTTTATGACCAAGGAGTCCAGCTTCTTTGACTTAGGACAAAAACTGAGGCATAATTAACACTCTAAAGTTGTGCTATGGGATTACATTGAAGTTGGATCTTTTCCTAAAGTTTTACCCTTAGTTGGCTTCTTCACCTTCATTTTTCTGCTTCTTCCCCCATTCTTTTTACTTCTTTTTCCTGGGAGCCTGTCCTTAATAAATCACTTGTGCACACATCTAGTTCTCAGGGCAGACTTCCTGGGAATCACACCTATGCTAGGTGGTAGAATTAGATATTTTACCATCCAAGAAACAGGCATTTTTCAAATGAGAAAACCACTGAGGTGCAGAAAGGTCACTGAGTAGTGCCTTGATCCCTGATGTTGTGTCAAATAAGGGGAGGATGGAGATTCAAGATGGCCTAAGAAGTGCACTTTAAATCAAAAACATTGCAGAGTCTATATACCCCCATTCTCTCAGATATCTGGGGTTTTTTTGGACAAAATTTTATGTCCTACCATCCCATTAACACCAGTTGGACACCATTAGCTTTTGTTCCTGTCTCAACTTCTGGATAGCTTTTGAATTTCAATGAGTCATTGTTAATAAGGTAAATATATTGCAAAGTCTAATCAAATTATTGTGTCTTGCTTTTTATTTATCAAATAAAAGATCACAAGCTTCAGATACAAGACATTTATTGAAAAGCTTTCACGTGCACTTAAACACCTACTACTTCATTTTCCCGAGGACATTAATCTTTCCATTTATCGTCTTTGCTTTTTCATATGTTCAGACCCTGGCACCTTATCACAAATTCTTAAGAACACAATAAAGACAACGCTTGCTGGTTTGTGTGCTGTAACAAATTGCAACCACCTCCCTGAAGAGGAAAACACTTCAAAGATTCCACTAAAACCATGTTTTCAGCAATTTCCTTCATATTATCTTCTGTTTATTTTCGGTGCTCATCACTGCAGATGGAGACATTATTCCCACTGTTAAGGTTCCTGTCGTGCTTGAAAGCTGGTTCCTGACAGCTCACAGTCACTTCTGGGAGAAGATTCTAGGGATCCCAAACTCTAAAATGTGCTCATTAAAGAAAAAAAAAAATGCTTATGTGTTTCATTTCTGCCATCTCCCTATATACCCACTGCTGCCAAAACACAGAAAAAAGAAAAATGGAGGATGAGTTTCATGATAACCTTTTGGTGCCAGGGCAGATCTCTTACTGGGTCACATTTCCTGCCCAACAGGTGGTCTGCTCTGCTTAAAGACCACTGAGTTGGTGATCTTAAACAAGAGCATAAGACCCACCTCCTAAACCTGGGGCTGAGAGCAGCAGGGTGAGAATATCCGTGTGAGACCCCCACATTGAAAATCTCCTCTGCAATGTCTTCATTAACCTGTTCATCTGATCCACCCACTTAGAAATTTCGATGGATGGTGAAGGCTGAGATGACAGAATGTGTCCCCTGCTCCCCATGTTTTCTAAGAAAATTTCTCACGTGTCGGAAAGACTTCTAATGGGCCTTGAGTCTAAATTTAAGAAAACCACATTTACATCAAAAAATAGTGATTATAATTGTTCCTTAAATTAGAACCATTTTTAGTTTTAGTTTCTTTTGAGATTTGCTAACAAATACATGCGAAGACTTCTCATTAGGAGAGAAGCATATCATTATTGGCAAATTTCCAAAGTATTAGGAAAAGTGAGAATCTCTTTTTTGTAATAATTACATATAACAGTAATTAATGGTCTGGGACTCGTGTGATTAAGTAGATTTCATACCTGGGTTTGTCTGCAAGTCAATACACCTGAGTATTCCCAGTTTCTAAACATATCTACTTTCTTAATTCATATCGACCCCATTTCTTCTCAATTGTACCTCCAAGTGTTTGAAGTTCTCCAGAGATGATCTAGTTTATTCTCTTTCCAATTCACAAGACAAGCCATGCCAAGGTAATTAACTGTGGTAACCTATTTTGCATAAAGATATTATAAGTGAACAAAGAGCACAAAAACTTTCCAGAATTTCCCCCAAATTCTTAAGTTTCTAAATTAGAGCACAAGAGGCCATCTTCCAGCCTTGAATAATATCTATTATGAATAAACAAATCAGGGTTTAGGTAAGTTATTAAGAAAGTTTCATTTAAAAAATTTTCTGAATGAAGAAATATTTTGAATAAATTATAATGAAGAAAATCCAGAGCTGGCCTTAATCACCAAGTTTTAATTGCATAACTTGTAAGTAGATACTTTTCAGGCAAAGATCATTTATAATTTCAATTGTGCTAATACCTTTTGAAGTTGTACAGAATTTGATGTTGCTGAATCTAACAGATAGCCCTTAATTTCTGAGAAAGACCTCAGATTTTGGTTACATGGCAATGTATTTTAGGTTTCTACTTCATAAATTTGCTTCTTAATATTTTGATTTCCTATTGGTGAGGCCTTCCAGGGATGTATTAATTTGGTTTGGAAATCCTAGTTGATTTCACTTCCCAGATATTAGAAGGGGGAAAAAAGTAAGATTTTATCTTCAAGTACATTTGAGGTATAGGTCAATATTTAGAAATGTTCACAAAAGGGGCCGGCCCAGTGGCGCACTGCTACAGTGCGCCGCTTGGGAAGCGCGGCGGTGCTCCCGCCGAGGGGTCGGATCCCGCATACAGATCGGCCCGCTCACTGGCTGAGCGAGGTGCGGGAGCAACACCGAGGGTTGCAATCCCGTTGCCGGTCCCGGTCCGGTACAGGCGCGACACTGAGGGTTGCGATCTGTTGCCGGTCACGACAAAAAAAAAAAAAAAGACAAAAAAAAGGGAAAAAAAAAAAAAAAAGAAATGTTCACAAAAGAATGTTAGAGGGGGTAATTTGGGGGCTCACCAGATAATGGCTAGCCATGTTCTTTTGGTGTAATTTAAGTCATCTGTCAGGGATCCATAACAGCTTTGGATATAAGCATATTCTTCTTAAATTGAGAAAGCTAAACTTACTCTATAATAAATAGAAAACGAATTAATTCTCTATGACAACATAAGCCAAACTAAAACAAAACTACTTTTTTTTTTTTGCTAGGGAATTTTCATGTGACAGGAGGGAATGTTTCCAAGTGCAAGTAGAAGAGACTGATTAGAAAATCAAGTCCAAATCCTCTTTTTCCAGATCTTAGAAGATGCAACAGAAATTGATGTTTGATGTTTTTAATAAAATCCTCTAGTTTTTTTCCTTCTCTCAAATACTAGAACTATTTTTTGAGGAAAAGGAAATCTGTCTGTGATACCTCTGCAAATTGATCAAAATTATTTTTGAGTGAGTGTTGAAACTTTTGATAAGTATTGTTCTTGGGCTTTTCTGTTAGCCACATCTACTATCTGTACCTTTGATATATTAAAAAAAAAAGTGATAGAAAATATCCTTCTAAAGAAAGTTTTAATTTATCAAAAAAAAAAAAAATCTTGAAAAAGAATCCACATGTAAGGAATTTGAGCTATACAGGCCAAATTAAAATAATGAATTGAAATTACTAAATGTCTGCTTTAAAGTCTAAGGGTACATGTTCACATGTGTACAACTGATTCTGCCAATTTTTTTTTGATTCTGCCAGTGCGTATGTAGTTGAAGTTATAACAAGTCAATTGTTGAAGTTATAGTATTTAAAATCTAACAAATGAAAAAATTGATGTCTTTTAGAAATTTTTTTTAGCTATTTCAGCATAAAATGCTGCCATTTGAGGAGGAGAAGAAAGAAGTATATAGAATGTTTTGTTAGCATGTACCAAAATTTGGACCTAAATTTCTCGTATTTTTGTTTAATGCTGTTCCAATTGGAGGTGTAAAGGAGCTGGATGCTTCCTCTGAGGACAGCAGCTCCACAGGCATCCACCAATTTGCTAAAAGGCTTTGTATGTGTTTGTTTATTTTTTGATTATATTTCTCAGTTTACAGGTGCTTATCCAGCACCAGCATTCTACACTTGGCAAGCAAAAGTGAATGCACTTAGAGAATGTGTGTGTGTTCTAGTAATACTGACATACTTTATTGGGAAATTAAAAACTATTTGTAGATAAAAGTAGGGTAGGGAAATCTGATGATTTTAAAAGAATAAAGATTAATAAGACATGCTTGAACAAAATCTGTCTGCTGCCTAAAAGAAACCTTAACGAAATAACTTTGGGTGATGGAAATTTACTGTGTAATATACAAGCAATTTGTTATGGAAAAAGATCAGTGTCTCTGTGTTAAAAATGTCAATACGCAGATGAGTAAAAACATATATTTCCTCTTCTGATCTCTGGCAGTCATACTGCTATGGTTTGAGTGTTTCCCCTGGAATTCATGTGTTGGAAATTTGGTCCCCGGTGTAGTGACACTGGGAAGTAGAGACTTTAAGAGGTGATTAGGTCATTAAGAGAGATTATCCTGGGAGGGAGTCTTCACTCTTGTGGAACTGGATTAGTTCCCACCAGAGCAGATTGTTATAAAGTGAGTCTTGTTGCCATGTATTTTGCTTCTCTTGCATGCACCCACTTCCCCTTCAGCTTCTCTGCCATGTTATAATGTAGCACGAGGTCCTCACCACTTTCTAACACCATGCTCTTGGACTTTCCAGCCCCTGGAACTGTGAGAAATAAATTTCTGTTCTTTATAAATTGCCCAGTCTCAGGTATTTTGTTACAGCAACCGAAAAGGGCAAGACACATGCACAGGGATATTGAATTTTCTCACTAGATCTTGTTTTGTTTCATTTATGTTATTGTTTAGACATGGTCATAAGCAAAACTAGGCAAATGTATGACATAGGTAGGCAGACACCAGCAGAAAATCTACATGTAGAGCTAGGGCTAGGTCTCACAGACCCCTTGAGCCTGTTCACACACCCTTGGCACACAGGCCCAGGAGCTAAGTAACAGGAAAAAGGGTCCTTGGAGACTTGGTTGAAAAGAGTAGTCTTGGGCCGAGCCGTGGCGCACTCGGGAGAGTGTGGCGCTGGGAGTGCAGCAGCGCTCCCGCCGCGGGTTGGGATCCTATATAGGAATGACCGCCGGTGCGCTCACTGGCTGAGTGCGGTGTGGCCAGTCTCAAAAAAGGACGAAAAAAAAAAAAAAAAAGAAAAGAGTAGTCTTTATTCAGCACACACACGTCTAAGAGCTAAGCAGTCCAAAAAGAAACTCAACTGCTACTGGCAAAGTCCAAAGAAAAACTGAGCAGTTGCCAGCAAAGTAAACATGCTCTATTTTTAGACTCAAGCTCTCTGCCAGCCAGTCACTGCTTCACAAATGGAAGAACACACACTAGCAACAAACTAAAAAGATACATTGGCATGCATGCGCACTAACCCCACCCACACACAACTTGTTTACAAAGAATGCTGCACCACCCCAAACCAGACCTGAGGTGAGGGTGCCTGACTAAACTATTCTATTTTCCTCACATTACGTATGGAAAAGTTAAGAAGTTTTCTGTCAATGGTGAAGATTCCCACAAGATGGAAGGAAACTGAAGAGACAACAGGATGAATTAGATAGAAATGTCTTGACAAAAACATTATTATTATTATTATTTTTTTAAAAGATGACCAGTAAGGGGATCTTAACCCTTGACTTTGTGTTGTGAGCACCACGCTCACCCAGTGAGCAACCAGCCATCCCTATATGGGATCCGAACTTGTGGACTTGGTGTTATCAGCACCACACTCTCCCGAGTGAGCCATGGGCAGAAAAAAAACATTATTTTATAGACATATATTCATTTGTCTCAGAATTCTCATTATGGTTTCTTTTGTGACTTGATTCCTTTTTCTGAAATTTGTTAGGGTTTTCATTCCAGACTTTTCACACTCTGGTCTCAGTTATCTCTCCCAACTTTATCCTTCAACCTCTGCTGAAGCCCCTATTCCAGAAAAACTGATCTGATTCATTTTCTATTGAATCTGTTCTATCTTTCTCAGGCCATTTTTCTCACCCATAAAATTTTCTCCATTCTCTACCCCTCTACACTTATTTAAGCCTTATGTAGGCTTTGTTCCATCTCTTTTGAGGAGTTTTCTTTAAGACCTCTGGGCAGAATTGATTCGTCTCTTCTCCAAATCCTCTCCTCCTACCGTTTATCTCTGTGTGTGTATGTTTAGTGTGTTGATGGTGTGTTGGTTTATTAGTTTTCTATTAACATGCATTTAGCAGCTTAAAGCTACACTAATTTATTTTTCACGTTCTCTAGGTCAGAAGTTCAGGCACAGAGTGGCTCAGCTGGTTCTCTGCTTAGATTCTTTCAAAGTCAATATCAAGGTGTCAGATGTTAGCAAGGCTGCATTCCTTTCTGAAGGTTCTGGGAAAGAATTTGCTCCCAAGTTCAAGCAAATTGTTCACAGAATTAATATTGATGTGGTGGTCACAGGACGGAGGTCCCCATTTCCTTGCCGCTTGTCAGCTGAAGTTCTTCTCAGTTTCTACAGGCTGCCACATTCCTTGGTAAGTGGCCTCATTGCTCCATCTTCAAACCCACAATACAAAGTTGAATCTTTTTCACACTTTGATTATCTCCAACTTCCTCCTCTACAGCCTCTTTTCTGCCTCCAGCCAGAGAATTTTCTCCCCAGTAAAGGTTTGTGTGATTAGATTGAGCCTACCTGGATAATCCAGGATAATCGTTTTATTTTAAGAAATTAGATCTGCAAAAATCCCTTTTCGGTAGTACCTAGAGTAGCATTTGATTGAATACCCAGGGGTAAGGAACTTGGGGAGGCCTCTTTAGGATTATACTTACTACAGCCATCACTACACAGTTGGCCTCTATGGTATGTCTTCAAATTGGCTTTCTGCAATCACTTGTTGTTAGTGTTCTTGGTGTAAATAAAATTGTACAAAGGAAATCCTTCCTGTGGATTTGAGAGGTGCAGTTTAGAGCAAGGCAGCCCTCTCTGTAGCCCCTTGCACATCAGCTAGTAAGGTAGTCATTTTCCTGAAGCAGTCTGTAGTGTTCATTTCCAACTTCTCGGGTCTCAAAAACCAGAAGTTGCATTAGTTTCTCAATCCGACTCCATATTCCCTTCATTATGGCTTTCAGCTGCTTAACCTTTAGCTTCATGCTGTCCAAGGTGCTATAGTAGTGGTGGGAGCTATACACCTTAACAAAATTTTCTCAGTTATGGTCTCAGAGGAAGCAGTCTATGGTGAGCCACTTCTCTAATTTAGGCTTTTTCTCAAGAGGCTTGGGCTACAGCATGCTTCTTTATCCCTTACAGGACATTATAAGAGCTTATTTCTCTGTATTTCTCTTATGCTTAAAATATCTAGAATAACAATAGTTTGTTTCCTCCACTGAACCCTGCCTGACACAATATTTGAAACCAGAAAAGAGTGCAGTATAGCTGACCCTTAAAAAACACGGCTTTGGATTAGTGGTCAGATAATAGGTATAGAGAATCTGATGTTACACGTTGGGACCTTGTGTGACTTTGGCCAGACGTTTGTTAAAATTGTCATTTATGGTTATCTGCAAGAAAAATGTTCTACAGTGCCTGTAGCTTTGAGGGAAGTGGTTGTAAAGAGTAACTATATTGGTGTATTGTACCTGCTTCTGGTTGTTTTTAACAAGGTATTACACAAAACAGATGAATTTGGGAGTAAGAATTTTCAGGTATGTGAGCGGAGATTATAGAAACATCCAGAAATTTGGGGCTTCACAGAATTGAAACATTTAGCTCCTTCTGTGCCCAACAATCAGGCGATAAGGCCAGGCAAGGAAGCCAGTAAGTAAGATGAAATTTACATAATCATTAAATCCAGAAAAAATATGAAGATGTTACAGGCACAGAGAACCAACTGCAAGCAAATAGACCAAATGCCTACTAGATTTTGAGATAATTGTGTTATCAAAGAAATTACAGTTCTGGACTAAAAATCCTGTTTTTTTTTTTTTTTAAATCCCAAAAGCAACCCTTTAGTTTCCATTTATAAGCAAGCGGAAAGTGGGCAGTAAAATAGGGATTCCTCAAGGAGAATCTGCTTTCAAACGTCCATTTCATATATGGCCACAGGGATGGAAGAGAAATAGTCTCCAAGACAGCAAATATAGACACTAGAAAGGAATATGAAGAAGCTATTTCACTTCCAGGAAAGGATTTGTACAATTCTAGCTCACTAGAATTCTTCTTTACTAGAAAAGAGTTATCACTAATCACTAAGGATTTTTAATCCCCCTCCTTTTTAAAACTGCTTAATTATGTTTATATTATTCCTATTCCTCCAGGTATTTTTCAATTAGCGAATTTATTCTAAAATCACATAGATAAACTGAAATATTTGAAACCTACCTTAGTCTAAGTGTATTTTTTAATTTCATAGAGAACAATGGAAATGATCAGTATTATGTCAGTTATGTTTCTACTTTAGAAACATTGCAATTTTATACTCAACTGAATAATTAATACAAGTTAAATTATCCATTTCCTAATGTAACCAATTTAGTGTTATGAATAAATTTTAGTAAATGCCTTGAATTATTCTATAATTTTCATATTCTGCCAAATTTCTATGGTTTGTGTAAATTATTCCACATGTTACCTCCTTATTCCTGAAATAATTAAGAAATAGTGATAGAAAAGATCTAGTCATTCTTTTGTTTTTGTTTTTTCGATGACTGGCAGTAAAGGGTTCCAAACCCTTGACTTTGGTGTTACAAGGCAGTGCTCTATCCAACTGAACTAACTGGCCAGCTCCAAAAGATATAATCTTTAGGTGCATCCAAACATCATGTTAATGACAGAATTTTTAGCTATTTGCAAGTTTAACGATACTACCATGATTATTTTGTGGCTCTCACAGTTAATTTTTATCACAAGCTTAGGAAATCAGGATGGAGCTTTGATGCAGTAAGGTTTAAGTTAATATCAGCTTTTATACCATGACCCTCATTACTTTTGGGAACTTGATGGATAAACTTATTTTTATTATGGTGATGTCATACTCATATCTTCTCTAAAAATCCTTTAAAACTATTATTAAAGTTAATAATAATAATATATATAATTTATTTAAAACCTACTATGTTATAGTCATTGCTAGTCATATTTAATGTTATTTAAAATTAACTAGCCCTCTAATATTTCAAATAAAATAACTTAAGAGAATTTCATAATTTCTAGAGATACAACATGAATCTTTAAAATAAAACAAATGTAAAAAATGAGAGTAAATAGGAATGAGAAGTTAACAGGAAAGATAAGAGAGATATTTACCCACCAACAAGGAATGATCTTTGTTTATGTTTCTCTGTAAGACTCACATACATATATATATATATATAATTCTTGATCCCTTTTTTTTTTTTTTCCAATTTGCCATTGTGGAAATATTTGAACTACACTAAGGTAGAGAAAATTGTACAAGAGATTCCCCTTGAGTTATGAAAATTATGAACATTTCATCAATTGTGATTTACCTATCCCCTCCAATTTTCCCTGTATTAGTCCGTTTTGTGTTGCTATAACAGAATTATCTGAAATTGGGTAATTTATAAAGAAGAGAGGTTTATTTGGCTTACGATTCTGGGACAGCTGCATCTGGCACAGGCCTCAGGCTGCTTCTACTCATGGCGGAAAGTGGCAGGCAGCTGGCGGGTACAAGCAGATCACATGGCGAGAGGAAGCAAGAGAGAGAGAGAGAAGGTGTCAGGGTCTTTTTAAGCAATGCGCTCTCGCGGGAACTAATAGAGCGAGAACTCACTCATTAATCCCCCCTCCCCCAGGGAGAACATTAATCCATTCATGAGGGATCCGCCCCCGTGACTCAATCAGTTTCCAACACTGCCACATTGGGGATCAAATTTTCACATGAGTTTTGGAGGGGACAACACATCCAAACTCCATCATTCCCCATAGGGGAAAATTCCCGGACATCTTGATCAGATCACTAAGCCAAATTTAGTGCAGCAATAGTTTATAGAAGGGGTTAGTTATCTATGTTTCACATATACATTTCACAAAAACTTTTAAGAAATTTTTATAAAGTTATTTGCCCTTGAAATTTATCCTTCTCCTCTTTCCCTCTAGTAATTTTATAGTCAAATGTAGTCAATATCCTCCCTTCTTCAATGTTTACATTTGAATATTTATTTCTTATTACTGTGAAATGTGTTATTTGAATCGGGAAGAAAGAAGTCTCATTTCATCTCCAGTCCTATGCCTCTAGGATCCCAAGAGGGAAGCTCCATTTAAATTAAAGGCGTTCTACTCATTTATTAGAAATTGCTCAAGTTTTCTCAACTGGGTAAAGTCAATGGGTCCTAAGGAAAAGGACTGATTATAAAACAAATGTATGATTTTACTTTCAGTTTGCAGTCTAATAATTGTGACATAATGGAAATGATGTTGCTTGGAATTATAAAGTATGTGGTTAGTAGAATTGGTGATTCATTCATTTGTTCATTCCAAGAATATTAACTGGATTCCTGCTATGTTTTATGCGCTATGTTATATAATGGATATGCAAATATAAAAAGCATATTCACTCATTGATTACCTCAATAAACAATGGAACACTATGGTGAACAAGGATCTCATTCTGTCCTCATAGACCAATCTGACAGATTAAGTTAGATGCTGTGTTAAAGGTAGGAACTCAGGTCTATGGGAACACAAAGTGGGCTAAGAAAGCCATTCATTTTAAAAGGGAGAAGAGTGGAAGAGGTGTTGGTGTGGAAGAAAAGTTTGAGAGAAGAAATAGAAAAAGATCTACGTGGTTTGAGAGGCAAAGAGGGTAGTGTGGGAAATAGACATTTGATGTGGAGAAGCTAGAAAAAATAAAGCACTAGCTTGAGGAAATTATTTAGGGTGTAAAGTGTCTAGAATTACATGTTGAGGAAGCTGAGCTTCAGTGTATAAGAAAATATTTTAAGAAAAGCAATTATATGATCCACTATAGTAAATATAACCATAGTTTATGTACCATGTAGTTGAAACTAAGATAACTAAGTTAAAGGTTGTGTATCACTTACTAAGCCAGTTGAATAAATTAAACACAGGTTGAAAGACTACAAACATTCTACTAGAATTCTGCTTGATTTTCCCATGTTGTTGCTTTTGAAGTCTGTGACCACAGCTAAAACCCTGCAGGGAGGATGGGCATTTTCCTTTTACCCTCCTCGAGTGTCCGCTCAATTCAGGTTTATTCTTGGGTGAGAGGAAAGAATTGCTGGTCGGCATCCTGCAGCCTTGGACACAGCTGGCATCTGCAACCCTTTGGAGCGTGCCCAAGAGCCATGCAGAGAAATGACATACAAGGGGTTTAGAAGTGATTTCTCCAGTCCCTGGAGAAGCCTCTACTCAATACAGTGGCAGGGGGCTCCCAGGCGAGCTGAAGGAAAGTCATTTCTGCACACACACACACAAACCTACAGCAAGGTTTCCATCCCAAGATTTATACTAGTCTGGCGTCTGATTTCTTGGGTGAAAATATCAGGTCGCCCCCCGCCCCCAATAGTTACTATACCAATGATAGTATTTACTGCAAGTATTGCAGTCACATTACTCCCCTCAGGCAAGTCTAAGGATTTATTTACTAATGGTTGTTTAGAGAAGAAAAAAAAAATCCTTATGCATTCAGGAGTGTGGTTTGTAAATGCAGCACCAGTGTAATTCATTGCTCTGGAGTTTCCCTGGTGAGGAAGAAATTTCATTTGGGTGTAATTTTGTCAGAGCCCCGGGAACTACTTACCACTTTTGACATGTGAGACATCATAGTTCTGGGAAAGAGCTGATTACCAAGTCATATTTGTTATGGTTTTCCAGGTGGCTGCGTATTTCTAACGTGTCCTGCGTCTCACACAGAGGTACTCACACTATTTCTTTAGAAGACTGGGTCTACACCACACAGAAGCCAGCAATGAAGTGCTGCCAGTTGTGCAGATGATTTATGCTTCATGATTAGGAGAATCGAGGAGGTAGAATGCAGAGGTTCCACTCAGTGCTTGCTTGTATCTAGTTGTCCTCGGACCAGTCACTCTTAAGCAGTGTGACTGTGGGCAATTAACTAAACTTTTAAAATCTAGTTTCTGTAGTCTGTCAAATGGGGTTAGCAAGACCTCCCATGGGCATTGCTTTATACTGTTTCAAGATTTTTTTTTTTTTTTCCTTTTTGTCTTTTTTTCGTGTCCGGCAACGGGATCGCAACCCTCGGTGTCGCGCCCACACCTCGCTCAGCCAGTGAGCTGGAACCGGTCTGTATGTGGGATCTGAACCCTCGGCAGGAGCGCCACTGCACTCCCAAGCAGCGCACTGTAGCAGTGCCGCCACCGGGCCGGCCCCTATACTGTTTCAAGATTTTAATGTATGTAAAGAAAGCATTTAGTCCGGGATCTGCTGCATAATTACCTCTTAATAATTGATAGCTCTTTTTGATATACACCTCATAAGCCAGAATGGGTTTTAGGTCTGGTATAAAATCTGGTTATGTATGGTGAAGAAATAAGAAATTTATAAAGTTTGAAACACTTATTCACTTCCTTTTTCCTCTGTAAACCCAGTTTCCATTTATTGGCATTTTTCACTTCTCAGAAAAGGGGTTTATCATATCTGTGGTCTATATGGTGAATTGATGCATTACATTTATTAGTCTTTTTCAAATAAAAACCTTTTAGACAAGTGGAAAAAATTTTGTTTACTTCTTTTGCTCAAAGTGTAATTGACAATTAGTTTTAAATTACTTCCTTTGATAAATGAAGGATAGATTACTAAAATTTTAGCAAAGAAATGCACCAATTCTAATCCATTTTTAAAAGTAGGAGTTTTATTGGAACAATACCTTAAAGACCACTGTAAAACATTCGTTCAATTTCTATCATTACCATTAATTTTTATATCATTTTGACATATATCATAGGGTGTCTGGAACTTGACTTTATTGAGGAGGCTGGCAGAAATTCACTTATAGCAGTGCCTTGCTAGATCAATGAATTTAGAGCTACAGAGCTTACATTTGCTTAAGCCTGTAAATTTGTGTGAGTGTTTAAATGTTGAGCATTTGAATACAATTAGCTCGTTGGCAAGAATTTGGTAGGCTTTGATTTCAACAACCATTTATTCATTTGTATATTTCCAGTTGTATCGCACTGAATGGTATTGATCAAGTCAGTTGGGTGACTGGCAGGAGTGTCTGTGAATAACCCATGCTCAGCACTGCTTAGCACTACATCATTCATCACTGCGCCTAGAGCATGGATGTCTGGGATTATGTTGCTGCTTTTTTTGAGTGAAAGGCAGTACTCGACTTAAATGAATAGAATATTTAGAAGGAAATTATTAGACATTACCAAAATTATTGATTAGTCCTGAATAAAGAGGAAGTAAATAATCATGGATATCATGATTACCATGATATAAATAACTGCTCTTTCAGATTTGAAATCTAATGTAAATGTATGTTTTTTTTATATATATATATATATATATATACATGTATATATATATATATATATATATA
>NW_007728861.1:2360-19561 GCF_000696425.1 Galeopterus variegatus | reverse complement strand
TATATATATATATATATATATATACATGTATATATATATATATATATATATAAAATTATATCATATAAAGGGCAAAAGAAAAGATCTGAATTATACAAAAACTAACCAAATGAGCTCTCTCCAAATAAATAAATAATTTATTAATATAAATTACTTAATATCCGGTTATATTTTCACCAAACCATATGTAGTCCATTGATACTATGGGAAAATTTAAGGAATACAATTAATGATTATTTTTAAGAAAATCTTCCAGTGCATAAATCCTCATCAACAACATGGAAATGATAATACTCTCCTCATAGTATTATTGAGAATGTTAAAAGAAAGAACACGTATCTGGTGCCTGAACAATGGGCACAGAGAATGTTATCTTTGTCTCCATTTCTACTGTCATATTCTATCATTAAAACTTTGGGATTTATATTTTTTAATACGTGCTTCACAATCCAAAACAAGTACTGCATCAAGAAACAAAAATGAAAACAGACAAAAACAATACGGTGGGTGCTTAAAGCCCATTAGGCTGGTGGAGAAATGCAAATGACATATAACTGGACTTCCTCCTGAGTCTACCACCTTCCTAGCCTGAAACATTTTCATGAATATATTTTAGATTTACAAAAAACAAAAGTATGAAAGAAAAAGTTAAATTCAGTTTAATTCATTACTAAGAGAGCATCAAAAGGACTGAAATTGATTCATGCTAAACTGTTTCTGTACCCCAGATGATTTTACATATTAGGCTTTAATTTTAAGAATCTCCCCTGTCCTCAACTGGCAATTATTTGATGTTAGGATGTAGGAATATTTTCAGGCAGCCTTGTCACTTTTTCAACAGAGAAAGATTGGATAAGAAATAGACCAAGATAGTCATTTTAAAGGGTAGAGGACATCAGTGATCATTTATTCTGGTAATTTAATGATTTTTATATTTCTTTTAAGTAAGCATGATAGAGGTTAGAATTCATAGACTACCGGGTCTCAGGTAAAGTCTTGGGTCTATCGTGGCAACTCAGGGTCACCCATGCTCTGGAATCCCCAGGCAGGAAGTAGGGTGGGAAGTAGAGGCAGGACAAAGTCAGATAATCTTAAGAAGCTGACAGGTAATTTTTATTGTTGATTTATTTCACCTTGGGACTTCCCAGAGCTTTAAAATACAGGTGAATATTGAATCCTCGAGAAGGGAATCTAGTATACTTTACTACTTAAATTTGACCTCAATATGATTTGATTTTCCGAATGTCTATTAATGTCTTATACACTTAGTTATTCTGCAGGACACAATTTTTAAAACATGTACCTAGAAAGTTCATAGACCCTTAGGGAAATCCTGTCTACATCTTGTCTGCCTCCTGATACTCTCAAGACTGGGGGAGATTTTGCACCTCCTTGCGAATCTAGTTAAGTCATAGAAACATAATTTCAATGATAGCTACATGAAAATAAACATCAGTTTACTAATAAAATATCTAGCATAAATATCAAAGCAGTTTTCCATTTATCTTTAACCATAAATATTGAACTAATTCAAGTGGAATTACACTAAGAATTAATGAAATCAATTTTCCAAAGTTGACTAGGCACAAAAAATTGATTTGATTGTTGGTTGAAATATGTTCTAGGGCCGGCCCGGTGGCGCACTGGATAGTGCGCCGCTTGGGAAGCGCGGCGGCGCTCCCGCCCAAGGGTTCGGATCCCACATACAGACCGGTTCCCGCTCACTGGCTGAGCGAGGCGCGGGAGCAACACCGAGGGTTGCGATCCGTTGCCGGACATGGAAAAAGACAAAAGACAAAAAAAAAAAAAAAAAAGAAATATGTTCTAAAGAAGGGGATAATGAAACTGAAATATGCTTTAATTGTCCAAATGTGCATTTTTAAAAATTATATATTCTTTGATAATATATAAATAAAACAATAATAAAAATGTTTTGAAACAAGTATAAATTTACCCTAAGAAAACTTTGTATCTATGCATATCTACATCTATAGTTATCTTTCCAGCTATAAAATTTTCAGGAAAAATTAAGGACATGACATCAGTTTTATTAACAGGTATTTATACTAAAATATGTGGAATTGTTTGCATGATCAGAACAGACAATGATTCAGAATTTCAGTTCCAAACATGGGCAATTGTTTGGGTTGTAAAAGGATGCTCTGGAAGAGTGAGTGGCCTTGCCAAAAGCAAACACATTTGAGAAATCCCAGGGGAAGCTTGGTCCTCCCGAGATTTGCCGATTGCTTTTCACTTCAAAGCCAACAGCCTCAAACTCTCGGTAAGAAGCCAATGTGAGCGTCCAAAAGACTGTAGTTTCTCTCTTCACACGCTTGGTCCTTTTGTTGGTATGTCAGGAAGTGAATCATAAAGAAAATATTGTCCTTTTATTTATGTTTTAACTTCAGTGCATCCCTCACTAAGTCACATAGTCATATTTGTGTTACTTGTTCATGCAAGTAAAGAAATAACTACCTAAAGCCAGATGGGATCAGAGATTCCGATTTTGCTGGTTTGCACAGAATAGATCGGGGCTCAGAGATGTTAAATGGCTTGTCTAAAGGCACACGGTGGGTAAGCAGATCAGCTCCATACTCTTTTGCGTGTCCTTCTGCTTCCTTGAACTCTCTGCTCCCTTCAATTCAAAAATTGCTTACTGTCCACCTGCCATTGCAGCAATGCTGCCTGGCTCTGTGGAGATGCTAAATGCCAATATGATGTGATGCTGCTTTGTACTACAGGAGCTAATGGCATACTTTTTCTTAACCAAATGTTTTTGAGGAACATAGTGAGATTGTTTTCAAAGAGCTTCAGCTAAATGTTTGATTATGACAGAGAACAAAAGATACAGGATTAAAATAATTATGGTAATATATAATGTCTAACAAATAAAGTGACTTAAGGGTGATTTTTAAAAGTTTATTTTTTATTGATGTATAATTCACATACAATAAAATGCTCAATTAGATGGATTTATACCTATAACTATATCAAAATCCATTATTATCAGTCTCTTTTTCGACCATTTGAAAGCAAGCTATAAAATAATGCTTCTTTACCTCTAAATACTCAAATATGGATTTTCCCTAAACAATGATACTTTATTACCTCCAAAAAACCTTCTGAGTAGGGTAACCAACTTTTTAGGTCAACTCAAGACACAGCAATACCAGATTAAAAAACATGTACCATATATAATCAATACATACACATATTATTGTGTTTTAACTTTTCTGTTACATAAGTTCTATTATTGAAATAGGACTAGTCAACACTGGCAATTAGTAGTAATTAGTATTGCTAATAAAACAAATAATATGTCTGAGAAAAATGTGGAAGTATTTATAATGTTTCTTTCTGATAAGCAATTTATTTGAACTATTGTTAAAAAATCTTTATTGAATATTTATATATATTTTCGACTATATTATTGTGTATTTGTAAATGGACACAAATGCAAATTTTTTACAAAAGGAGAATGTAAATATAGTAAGACCAAACAGGTATCATCTTTACTTAATAAGAGGAACAATGACATGCTCTTTTCCTTCACGTGATACAGTAGGATATTTTTACTCTTTCTGTCTCCTTCTTTAATGTTAAACCTCTGAACTGCCAGCAGCCTTTAGGACATGTTTCTATTCTTTCATGTAAAACTCACAAACAGAACACTTACTCTGGCTTGCGGCTCTGCTTTTGTCAAGCCCATGAGACATTGATTCCTGATGTTAGTCCAAAATGATGACATAAAGTTAAATATCCTCTCAACAAAAGCATTTGAGCATGGAGTACTTAGAACTTTTTTAAGGATGTTATTATTTTTTTGAAAAAATTACTTTATTAAAGTAAAATTCACATAACATAAAATTAACTCTTTTAAAGTGTACAATTCGGTTGCATTTAGTACATTCACAATGTTGTAAAACCATCTTCTCTAGCTAGTTCCAAAACATTTTTAACACCCCTAAAAGGAAACCCTGTACCCATGAATCATATCCTCATTGTCTTAGTCTGTTTGGGCTGCTATAACAAAAATACTGTAAACGGGGTGTCTTATGGACAACATTTATTTCTCACAGTTCTGGAGATTGGGAAATCCAAGATGACGGTGTCAGTAGATGTAATGTCTGGTGAGGATCCAGTCCCCATAGATATGGCCCTCTAGCTGTGGCCTCATGTGGTAGAAGTGCTAGCTAGTTCTCTGCAGACTTTTATAAGGGTGCCAATCCCACCTTCCAAAGGCCCCACCCTCTAATCTATCACCCTGGAGATTAGAATTTCAACATATGAATTTTGAGGGGACACAAACATTCAGAGCACAGCATTCACAATTCTTCCGTCCCTCAGGCCCTGGCAGGCAATAATTTGCTTTCTGTCTCTATGTATGGATTTACCTGTCTGATTATATCACATAAATGGAATCATACCATACATGACCTCTTGCCTTCTTTCACTTCTTTTACTTAGCATAATGTTTTTGAAGTTCATCTGTGTTGTAGCAGATATTAATACTTCATTCTCTTTTATGGTTGAATAATATTCCATTGAGTAAACACACCTCATTTTGTTTCTCCTTTTGTGTATTGATAGACATGTGAGTTGTTTCTACTGTTTGGCTATAGTTAGTAGTGCTGCTATATTCACATACGTGTTTTTGTTTGAATACCTATTTTCAATTATTTTGAGCATACATCTAGGAGAGGAATTGCTCAATCATATGGTAATTACATGCTTAGCTTCTTGTGGAACCAAAACTTTTCTCTATAGTGGCTGAACCATTTTATCTTTCCACCACCAATGTATAAGGGGTCCACTATCTCCACAACCCTGCTGTCACTTGTTATTTTCAGGTTTTAAAAAACATTTCTATTATTATAGCCATCTTAGTGGGTGTGGGGAAATAGAATAATTTAGTCAGGCTCCCTCGGCTCAGGTCTGGCTGCGGGGCAGTCGAGTAGCACATTTCTTTGTAAACAAGTTGTGTGTTGTGGGTAGAATTAGTGTGCATGTACACCAATGTTTCATTTTAGTTAATTGCTATTGTGTGTTCTTCAGTTTGTGAAACAGGCTGGCGGGCAGACAGCTCCTGTCTAAAAATACAGCATGTTTACTCTGCTGGCAGCTGATCAGCATTTCTTGGGACTTCACCGGTAGTAGTTGAGTTTTTTTTTTTTTTTTTTTCTGACCGGTAAGGGGATCGCAACCCTCCGCACAGTGTTGTCTGCACCACGCTCAGCCAGTGAACGCACTGGCCATCCCTAGATAGGATCTGAACCCGTGGCCTCAGCACTACCAGCTCAGCACTCTCTTGAGTGAACCAGTGGCCGGCCCAGTAGTTGAGTTTTGAGTTTCTCTGTGGACTGTTTAACTCTTAGATGTGTGTGTGCTGAATAAAGACTATTCCAACTTCAGCCAAGGCTCCGAGGACCTTTTTGCTGGTTACTAGCTCATAGACCTGAGTGTGAAGGGTTTGTGAATGGGCTCGAGGGATCTGTGAGCTCCAGAGACCCAGCCCTAGCTCTACAGTGGGCATAAAGTAGTATCTCACTATGGTTTTGATTTGCATTTTCCTAATGACTAATTACATGGAACATCTTTTCTTGTGCTGCTTGGCCATTCGTGTAACCTTTGGAACAATATCTATTCAAGTTCTTGGCCTATTTGTTAATTGGATTGTTTGTCTTTTTAAAATGAGTTATAAGAATTCTTTATATATTTTGAATAGTAGACTCTTATCAAATATACTATTCACCAATATTTCTACCTAATGTGTGGGATGTCTTTTCACCCTGGATAATGCCCTTCAATGTGCAAAAGGCTGAATTTTATAAAGTCAGATTTATCTATTTCTTCAATGTGTTCTGGTGCTTTTGGTGTCATATCTAATAGTTCATTGCCAAATCCAAGATCATGAAGATATACCACTGTGTTTTCTTCTAAGAGTTTTGTTGTTTTAGCTCTTTCATCTAGGACTTTGATACATTTTGTTTTAATTTTTGTATATAATGTGAAGTAGGGGTGATATTTAAGATTTTACTTACTAGTAACAGCAAGTCTTTGGACTTGTAAGAATTAGTTTTCAGCTCTCCAAAAATGTTCAACCTCTGTGTATCTATAAGCTTGTTCTGGTAGACTAGCTGTTTTTTAATTAGATCCTTCACATCTATAAATTCATCATATAGGCTATCCGTATCACACTGTGAAGTACATAAAGTAAATTTCTCTCTGGGAAAATAGTTTTAAAGAACAGAAGTAATTTGAACTTGTGAAATTGAAGGTGTATTCCAAATAAGTTATATTTTTAGCAAAGAAATTGAGAAAGTCCTTTTAAAATTGGCTGAACTTTCGTGCTGTTTTTGAGTTCTGAAGCAATTTTATTTCAAAAAAAGGAATAATTTATTTGCTGTAGTTTTTGTCATAGCTTACATATAACATTGAAAAAACTGAGATGCAGTCAGTTTAGCCTTTTCTAGGCTCGTTATTGACTCTTCAAATACCAACAATTTTTGAGAAACAAAACATACGTTTTTATTTTGCTACAATCCTCTTAGTAATTCACATCCTCAATGCATTTCCAGATTGAAGGAGGACATATTCTTGTCTCACATCTTGAAAATATAATTGTACCACAAACCAATCTTTTGTTTGTTTACTATTGTTGGCAATGATAATTGCCGTTTTGTAAGCACATGTCTAAGAAGGCTATCTCCTTCAATTTCTATAAAGTCAAATGTTCCATTAAGTGCTTCTGCACATATTCAGGAAACTGAATGAATATGACCAAAAAAATTATGAAAGCTTTGATATCACAGGTAGGCAAATCAAACCTTTTATTTTTGTCTTGTTTTGTTTTTAGCAGTGTTGTGTGCAAGATATACAAAACATTTAGAAGGAAATAATTTTCTTTGGTGAGAAGGTTATATAGACTGAATAGAACTGGCCAACATTCGCATTTCTACCATCTGCAGAATATACAAAAACATTCATGAAGTCTAATTTTGATTTGAGTAGTACATTAGCAATTCTTTGTTTCATGTTTTCTGTAGTTTCATTACAATTTTCATAGAATTTAAAAATATGATTTGAAATTCCATTTTTCAAATCAAAATACCTTAAACCTAGTCGAGGGGCTGTCGCATAATCCTGCTGACGACACCAATTGTAGAGCTAGGGCTGGGTCTCTGGAGCTCACAGACCCCTTGAGCCCATTCACAAACCCTTCACACACAGGTCTATGAGTTAGATGACTGGCAAAAAGGTCCTTGGAGCCTTGGTTGAGGAAGGAATAGTCTTTATTCAGCACACACACGTCTAGGAGCTAGGCAATAGAAGAGAAACTCAAAAACTCAACTGCTACTGGCAAAGTCCAAAGAAAAACTGAAACTGGGCAGCTGCCAGCAGAGTAAACTTTAATGCTCTGTTATTAGATGCGAGCTCTCTGCGGGCCAGCCTGCTTCACAACTGCAGAGCAAACAATAGCCACAAAACTAAAAAGATACATTGGTGCACATGCACACTAACTCCACCCCCACACAACTTGTTTACAAAAAATGTCCAGGGAGCCTGACTAAATTATCCTGTTCTCCCCACAGGGGCTTTGTTGTTGCTGTAAATTTGATGCATCACTGATATCCTATAGCAAGCATAATCTTTGGTAAAATCTGGTAGAATCAATTTTTCACTGTAACGGGCTAATACATCTGTTATCAAAATATCTCCTTTTGTTTACCCACAGACAATTTAGTTGCAACCTTTGATTCAGGAAATGTAAATTTTCTCAGTTTCACAGGTCAATTAAGGGAACAATACAATCTTGCCCAATGTGGTATTCCCAGGTTCATTCAGTGCTGCTATTTCCAATTGAGCATCAGTGTCCTTTTGAGAGATTAAAAAAACCTTTTGATTGATTTAGAAGAATTTGCCTGTTTCATTTAGGATTCATTTGATTCAGTCTCTGCATGTGCTTTTACCACCCTTTCTCTAGTATGCCCAGTCGCACGTGTACTTGCACCTATTGTGCAGTGTGCTATCTTTTATTTACCTTCCTACTTCATTTGTATATATCCTTCTGTCTTAAAATAACACAGTGGGTTAGTTTTCTTATCCTGTGATGTCTGCATCCCGATGGCATTGGTATTGTGATCATTCTCACTTTCCTTATCTGAACACTTATAAGACATGTTGTTAATATTCACAGTGTTAAACATTGAACTAGAACTATCCAGCTAATCCACCACGGGTATTGTCAAAGGTGAGTTGTTAACCTCATGACTGCAACCCACATACGTTGCACATCTAGGTCACATCATTCCGAGTGATGCAATGGTGGGTGGTCCATGACTCAGACCCACAAATCATGGTTCTCAGTGTCAGAGGGCGGAGGTAAAAACAGCAGCAGCGACTATGCTGTATCCATTTGCCATGAAAAAAAGTTGCTTTTACCCTCTAATTTTTGGCTCATAGTTTGAGTTTTGTAATTTCCTCCCAACCTTCTATACCTTCTCAACAAAAGTAAAGATATTTTGCAAATGAGAAAATATTTCCTGTGATACTGGACTTGTAGCCATAAAATCTGATTAGTCCTGGGCATACTAGGACAGGTGGTCGTCCTACATCTAAATCAAGAGATCAACCTTGATGCAACAGTACCACTCAATTCACAGGCTTCATTCACATTTCTCCATCTGTTTTTATTTATATCCATATGGATGATGTTTCTTTTTCCTTTCTGATCCTGGATGCAAGCCAGGATCATGGGTGGCATTTATTTGCCATGTTATTTCAGTTTTCTTTAATGTCGAACAGTTTCTTAGTTGCCTCCTTCTTTCATGACCTTGACAGTTTTTAAAAAAATAGTCTAAACTGAGTTTATTTAATATTTTCCTCATGATCAAACTGAAACCATACGTTATTTGCAAAAATCCCACAGAAATGATGCTGTGCTAGTCTCAGTGCATTACATCCTGCCAGTGGTGATGGTAACCTGGCCAATTTCACCTGGTCACTTCCATTCTACCAGATTTCTCCACTAGAAAGACAACATTTTCCACTTAGTAATTAGGTATTTCATGGGAAGATACTCCAAATCTAGGCCAATATTCTGCTCATCCTCAAACCTGTACCCACCAGCCTAAATATCCATTGATGATTCCTATATGAATCAACCACCACTGCACTTACCATCAAATAAGTTTTTATTCCATCATTTTCTCTGTAGCTTTCAATTTTCTTCCTGCAATAAGGAAATACTTTCCCTTTTCTTGAAGCTATTTTTTTTAATTTAATATATACTCATGAATTCCTGTTTTAATCAACGAGTTGTATTCTGTTACCTTTATTATTAATTTTGATGCTTAAATTTTCCTAGATTTAGTGCATGAGACCTTCTGTGTCCTTTCGTCTTATTTCCACTACTTTTTGGAGACTTACTTTTTCTTGCAGGAGATGTTCTGGGATCATCTTGTACTTTGCCTAATCCATCCCTGGAATCAGCTATTTCTCTCACAAGTTGTAGTTTCTCTTAGTGAAAAATGACATTTAGAAGCAAAAGTCTGAGCACTTGTGCTCATTGATAGTGAGGTGTCATTGCTTCTAGATCTTCTCAGCAGAGAGGGGAAGCTATGAAATATATCTATCCACATATACATATACACATACGTCTATATCTATTTCTTTATCTACATATTTATAGTAGAAACCTGAAGTTCACACTGATACCTCCAATTCTAGTACAACATCTCAGAATTTTTTTCTAGTCTGCCTACATGACATATTTGTAAATCCTTCTCTCACATGGAAGAACATGGCTTCTATTATTTACTTATTGTATTTACATTTACCCAATGTATTTACTTATTTGCCCAACCCCTCCCCCCAGCACTTGTGGCTTTGGGGCATTCCATCACCTCTGCTCAGCTGCCCCCTCCAGGTCGGCCTCACTTCTGTCTGGCACGTCCACCATCACCCTTCTTTTGGCCATCAGGAAGATGGCTGTCTCTATGTAGTCTCCTCATCACCACCAACTCCTTGACACTTTGGACTGCTCACGCCTCTGCTGTCTCCACTTTCTCAGTCTTAGGGTAAGGTGCCACATCACAAAGTCACCCTACAGTTCATGGAGATATCATGGAGATACTTTTAACGATTGCACTACTTATTTTGCATATTGTCGCTTATTTAATTTATCTATAACAGTTTCCTTTGTTTTAAAGAATAGAGAAATGCCCTACAAACAGGCAGCATTTTTTCAGAATTACTCAGATAGTATCTGAAATACAATGAATAACCAATGGAAGTGTTTCAGTGATACAGTTTACTACCTGTGATGTACTGAATGTTTAATTCATTACTTAATTTACTTACTCATTCACTTTCTCTTAAGTAGAAGCTCTTTTCTTTCAAACTGGCAGATGATGGGAAAGTGATAGTACTGATGTTTATAGGGTTTTATTTTAGTTTCTTCATTTTTTTTTTCTATCAAAGGAAAAATATTTTTCTACTAAGCATGTGCATATGCTGTGCAAAACAAAAATAAACTACTTTCTGGAAGTGACTTCTAAACTCTCAATGCTGGGTCCACTCATAAACAACACATTGAAGCCAGATGTAAATAATACTCACCTTGGAATTATTGGATTCAGAGAATAAAGAAGTCTCCTTTACATGTTTGAATATGTAAAAGAGGAGATTAAGAGTCTGACAATACACAATTTCAATAGCTTCTATGACAGTTGTGGTAAGTTATTTTGACAGAAATTTTTCAAAGTTGTTCACTTAAATGTATTTATACAACTCTCTTATTTTTAGTTTGTGAAATACATAATTTTTTCTTGATGGGCCTTGCTAAACATTTATAAATTTTATGTTTGTTAAAGAAAATACTTTTGTCCTTGTTCACTTTTTCATATGTTCTTTGTAATGTCTCTGAATCTCTGGAACATGGGCTGTCTATTTATGAGCTATAGTTTAGTGTGATTAATTATTATTTTACACTATTTGTAATATGTTTATCAGTCAGCCTAAATTGTTTTACGCCAGGCATATAAATTTATGTATGAATGTATAGTACAAATTCCAATATACTTACCATGTTTGATGTATGCTTTATGAAATTAAAAATATTATAAAGGTTATGATGATGATAGGAATACATTTTCTAAGCCCAAAAGAAAAAGGATAATGTGTAATCTCCTAAAAATTATAATACCTACTCTAAATAAGACTAATGAACTTAAATGTATCTTGTTATATCATATATGTAACAAAGAATGAGTGAATTTACAAAACTTAATACCTATATGCAAAAAGATGTGTGAACATATTGTATGTGAATTCTGTGTATCAGTGTGTTTGTAATTAATGTGTGAATTTTTTAAATTATAAATATCATATTTAAATTAAGGATCATTTTTATAGAGATTCAGGTTAATAAAGTTAGGTACTCACAGTGCCCCAAGAAAATCACCATCCTGGGTTGCTGTTGCTATGAAAACACTGAAGAATAAGTTATTACATTAAATGTTGAAAAGAAAATTAAAGCAGTTTTCACTGTGACTAAACTAAGTGCAAAAAGGATTACTTTATCAGCTTTCTAGTAAATACTTTCAAAGTGCTTAAGTACAATTCATTTCCCAAATTCAGTAAATATATTTCAAGTATTCATTCTTGATTTAATAATGGCTTAATCAGTATATCTTTTAAAACAGTTAAGGGTTAAAATCACTGAATTTCTCAGCCAAATGATGACATATTAAGAATTAAAGAAAGTATAAATATAAACTTATTGTATTGAGTTTAATGATCAGTTTTGTCTCAATCCAAATATTACTAAATAGTAAATATTAATTAAACAGTATTGCATGTCCTTGTGTGCTCAGTCCTATCAGGAAGTTTGGAGGGCCTCTTTTTCCTGTCTTCATTATAGCAATTACCAGTTTTGCTTCATTAACTTTTTCCCATACTTTTTGAGGAAGTTGCCTTCTTGGCCTGGAGCCTTTGAGTCAGTTCATAAAGTGAGAACTCATTAAAACATCTGGTCTAAACTTTACCAGTATTGAAAACATTTCCCAAACTAAATATCTTCAGCATCTTTGGAGTCCGATTGGTATATATTCTAATCTACTTAAAACACCTGTTTTTGTATTATTGAAACCAAATATGGGATAGGGCAAGGTTTAAAGTAAATAGAAAATTTATTAAAACAGACAAATTAGATGAAATTCTGAATTCATTGCTATATTGTTTTCTATTTGTACAATAAATTTGTCTCATTTTCTATATAAAAATATGGGAAACTCTGGTGTATACACTATAATGTATATGTGTATATGTATGTATGTATATATGCATACATATGTATGTATACAACTCTATATTCATTATACAAAATATGTCATGAAGTTTCTTTGTAATTCTGTAGCAGATGCTGTTGGCACCTTTCCTGGATCCTTTTGGCCTTTACCTTCTCAGCACACTCGATTTCCAACTGCCAGGGCCTGCTTTTCTTTACCTGAAGATCTTCTCTGGTACTCAAAAGCTTCTTTGCTTCCATGTGGTAGGTTGGGAATGAGGGAGAAATAATGTCCCCTAGGAGCAGCTGCCAACCAATGACTGACAGTAGGTGGTCTATCAGTACCTCAGTCTTCTCACCCACTGGGTGGCATAATTCTGAAGCACATGTTCTCCATTTCCCCTCAGACGAAACTGCTCTTACCCACAGTGGAAACTTGTTTGATAATACACACTTTGATAACTGTCCTCCTTTTGCTATCTCCCTTACACAACCTGCTATCTGTGATTCTTGGGATCGTCTCTCAAGGAAATTACTCGTATTTGAATGTGTTAGGGCCAAAGAAAACTAACATGAATTCATTTACTCAAGTATTTATAGATAGCATACTATATGAATAGAATAGACAAAAATCTCATTCTCATGGGTTTACATTCTAGACAGAGGACAAAATAACTATATATAATATATTATATGATATATAACTATATCATATAATATGCAATATAGAGTATAATATGATATACCACATAAAATATAATATGTTAATAATATATATTATATGTTAACATGTCGTTTGTTATAGATATATATTATCCTCTTGGTATATATTTACAGGATTTTAGCAGGCACTTGTAAGTACTATGGATAATATCCAGGCAAGGAAAGAGGGTAGGGAATGCATTGGTGATGTGCGTTGAAATGCACCACAAGTTGGCAGGGACACCCTCACGGAGATGGTGTTATTTTAGCAAAGCCCTGAAGGAGATGAGGAGTATTTCATGGGGAGGAAAAGTTTCCCAGTTCTAACAGACTTAAAGTAATATCTTTATATGCTTATCTTTGTATGGGTATTTTCTTTATAAAATGTTATGGGAATGTAATATTTTATTAAATGGAAAGTAACATCCTATATAACAAGGGGGAAGAGATCTTAGTAATAAAAGTCAAATATGCTGCATTTTGACAAAAATATTTCAGTTCACGACTGTATCAAATATGCTGCATTTTGACAGAAATATTTCAATGCATGACTGGATCAACATGACTCCCACATTAAATACAGCTGTATCAAAACGTCCTGCTCTGAATAAGATCATGTTTTTTCCCTCAAAGAGATTAGATTTTAGACATGTAAACAAAGTAATCCAAAAATGTAATTATGTTCAGAAAAAGAAAGAACTCAGAGTCATAAGAGATTAATTTATGAGAGTGCAGATCAAAGAACTTTTTAGAGAGATGCTGGTGCATAGATAACATACTGAAGATCAATCAGACGAGGCTGGGGCACGCTGGATTTGGAGAACAACAGGGACAGTGCTGTGACTCGTGCGGTGAATGCCTTAGCTTTGTGAGGAGCTGCAAGAGCACACATTTTGAAGATTATGAGACAGAAAGGAGGCTGAAGAAAGAGACAGAGTTTGGATCATGAAAGGACTTGTGTTCCTGTCTGAGGGGCTCCTGAATAACTTAGAGCAGGACAGATGACATCCTCATGCCTGCATCATGGAAAGTTCCTCTGGCTGCAGTGTGGATTGTGAACTGGAGAGAGGACAGAAGAGACTGAAGACAAGCTCCGGAATGTGGACATTCAGTCACGGTAGAGATGAGGAAGAACAGAAAACAGCTTTGGGATATGTGTGAGAAAACCAACAGGATTTGATCACTGACTGGTGTTGGACAGTTGAATGAGAGGGAATTACCTGGGTGACAATGCAGGTGTCTAGTTGGTGCTGTCCCTGGATAGATGGGGGGTGGGCAACAGTCTCAAAATGGGATATGATCTTAGAAATACCTTCCAGTGCTTCACAATATGGCTACACTTTGCCTCTACTTACCTCTCATGCTATGACTATAGTATTTTATTTGTGGAATGTTGGATGTGGAAAGATAAAAGTAAATTGGATAATAGCGTAATTGTTGGTTCCTTTTGACTAGTCTTCAAAATGAAACATGTCCATTTTCTTTCATTTTATTCCATAAATGACAAGATACATTTGGCTATCCAAATGTTAACAGTCACTGCAAACAAAAATTGCCTCTGAAAAGAAGCAAAATCAATTTTTACTGCCTACTAAGTGTATGTTGCTATCATTGCATTCTTTATCAGAACCCTATACAATAAGACAATACTATTTCAAAGGTGAGAAACAGGATCATTTGCCATTATCCCATGATTCATAAGTGGTGAGGCTGAGAAATTTATGCTCTCCTGTCCTTGGTGCCAAAGTCCCAGATCTCTCTACAACAGGGAGACAAAGTTCAAAAGTAAATGAATAGTCTATCAATTGTATATATAATTCTAATTAGATAAGACATTTATATTTGTGGTTGGATAATACATTATAATGAGCCACTGAACTCTTTATTTTAGGTAAATTATAATCAGCAACAGTTGTGATCCAGACTAAGCTCATGTACTCTAATACTGCCACATGCAAAAGTGAGTTCAGATTAGATTTAAAGTTGAGTGCACTCTACCAATGACCTCTGTGGTAGTTTATTTTTTTAACAGGCTGCATTTATTTTATATTCTGAATCAAAAGAAAATTAGGAAGTTTCTTGAAAGGAAAATGTAGGCATGTAATTTTCTAAAGGTACAGTGAATTTACTTTATGTATAAGAGAACTTCAAAAAGTTAGTGGAAAGATAGAATTAAAAGATAACATGCATCTTTCCACTAACTTTTGGAAGACCACTCATAGAAATATAATATAGAAATACGTATTTTTGTATGATGACCACATGCAGATACACATGCACATATGTGTGTATACATACATGTGTATAGATTTATTATATACTTAAAAGTTTGCTATTAAATTCATAGTAGCAAAGAGAAAATCCCAAGGGTACTCACTAATATTGCTGAATTTTTACTTATTTGCACTGAAATTTGTAGTTATAAAAGCATAATCAACTGATAACTATGCACAAATAAAATTCCAAAGACTCTAAACCCAAATCCACTTTGATGTGTGCAGAAGAATATTTTTAAAAAAGAGAGTTTATAATCAATGAGGTCAGATGTCCTTTTAGTAATGAATGACCAATTTCAATGCTATTAATAGAGGTCAGTATTGACATCATACCTTCTTACAAGGTTATTAATTATTATATGGGGAAACAAAGACTGAACATTTTGAAAATCAGAGCAAATATTTTTGTTGAGGAAACAAAGTCTTCTTAAAACAGACTATCTTCCAAACCACTTACACAATCAATAAGTGATGCATATGGGAATTTTGGCTGCAGTATGTTGATCGTTCCGGTGAACACAGGGTTACAGCTCAAGTGGGATTCAGAAGAGAGCTGAAAATTGATCCCCTTGTATTTTCCACCTGTAGTGCCCTCCAGGGCTTCATAAAACCTGGCTGTCAGAATCATCGTTTTAAGATGAGAATCTGATCATGTCTTTTCCCTCCATAAAATCATTTAATGAATTTTATTTTAAAATCTCAATTCCCACATGCTCTAAAAATTTCCAGCATAATCCTTAGTTCATCTTGCCCTACTTTTCACCTCTGATACTTTATTTAAGCCACTTGCCTTTTTCTGAGATCCTCAACATCCATGCACAGGTCCTCATCCATCTTGGGACAGCCCTGTGTGTTGTTTCCTCTGTCTGGAATACTCTTGTCTGCATGTCACAACTAGTTAAACTTAACTATTTTTCTAAGGCTCAACTTGAAAATTGTTTTCTCCAGAAATCCTCTCCAAAACCCACAATTTAGGCTAATGTTTCCTGTTATGCATGATCCTAGTACAGGATACTTCCAAAGAGTACTTTGCACAACTGAAATTGAATAGATATTTATTTAAAAGTAATTTTTTTAATGACTGTTCTATCAACTGTCATATGAATTCCTAAAGGCAGAGGCTACTGTGTCCAGCTTTGTAAGCCCAATGCCTGGTATCTGGTAGTAACAAGGGTAACAATAGATTAACTACCTTGCGATAGTGCTTTTATATAAAAAATGTTTAAAGATTTTAAACTGTCATTAAGTGATTTGGGAGGCTTTTATATTCTAGGCAAACTCATCAAGAAAACAACAAAGTAACTTTTCTCTTTTGACACATGTATGACATCCTCTGTCGTATTGGTTCTTTCCTAATCTGCATGCACCTATTTCTTTTTTGAAAAAATTTATGTATTTTATTATGAATATTCATGAGATACAATGCTGATTGTCACCCCTCGTGGCATGATGTGAGGGCCAGATTCATACCGGCAGCATACCTACCACCAGAAATTGCTTTTATACCCCATTTTCCCCACCCAGTTTGCCCCACCTCCAACACCCTCCCCCACCCCCTTCACCCCACTCCACTTTGTAGCCCAAGGAATGTTCTCTCCCTCTGCAAGAACAACACACTACTGTGGTCTTTCTTTCCTTCCTTCTTTCTCTCTTAGCTCCCACATATGAGTGAACACATGCCATATTTATCCCTGTGTACTTTGCTTATTTCACTCAATGTAAGTTTCTCCAGGTTCATCTATGTTGTTGCAAATGGGAGAATGTCATTCTTTTTTATGGCAGAGTAGTATTCCATGGTGTGTATATACCAGTTTCCTTATCAAATCATCCATCGATGAACATTTAGGTTGGTTCCATGTCTTGGCTATTGTAAACAGAGCTGTGATGAACATGGGAGTGCAGGTATTCCTTCAACGTGATTTCCATTCCTCAGG
>NW_007728861.1:0-1783 GCF_000696425.1 Galeopterus variegatus | reverse complement strand
AAGTGGGATTGCTGGATCATATGGAAGATCTATCTGTAGTTGTTTGAGAAACCTACATACTTTTTTCCACACTGTTTGTACTAATTTACAGTCCCATCAACAGCGCAGGAGCATTCCTTTCCCTCCACACCCTCTCCAGCGTTTGTTATTCACCAACTTTTTGATTATAGCCAGTCTAACTGGGGTGAGATGGTATTTCAATGTAGTTTTAATTTGCATTTCCCTGATGACTGGTGATGTTGAGCATTTTTTCATGTTCCTGTTGGCCATTTGTAGTCTTCCTTTGAAAAATGTCTATTCAGCTCCTTTGCCCACTCTTTAATTGGTTTATTTGTTTTTTTTACTGTATAATTGAATGCACCTATTTTTACTGTCTGTTTTTAAAGAGTGATGTCTAGGTGGGCTGATTTACTTACATATAGACCAGTGGTTCTCTACCAGAATGATTTCGCCCTTTGGAAATCTCTTCAGTAGACATATCCAGAGGCATTTCTGGTTGTTACACTGGAAGGTGTTAGTGGCGTCTAGAGACTATGGATGCATAGTGCAAATAATTATTTAGTCAAAATGTCAATAGAACTGAGCTTGAGAGACCCTGATATAGAGAATGGGACTCTGAATTATTCTGTCCTACAGTGATGATAATTTTTATAATGTGGCTTAAGAGTGCTACTTTAGTTAATTAATTTTTTAGCATTCATATAGACATGAACAGTATTCTTGTTTCATAATGTATAATTGGCTTATTTAGAGTCAAGCACAAATAACTTTCCCTATTAAACACAATATCTTGCACATTACTGACATTCAATAAATCTTGTTGAATTGAATTTTATTTGGCACCTCATTCCAGCTTGTCAAAATCATTTTGTATCCAAGACCTGATGTCTAAATGATATCCAACTTCCTAGATTCATGTTAAGCACAAAGCTGATCAGTATGGCATCTATGCCATTGACAAAAATAGTGAACAGGGCAAGACCATACTCTGAGATGAAACACTAAACATTTTAAAAATACTATTTTATCATAATGGTGCACTTGACCCTGTGACACCTGCTTTCTATAAATTTGGAATTCATTGATGAAAAAATACAACACTTTCAAGAAAATTCCATATGTAGAAAAAATATGAAAAGATGGGTAATATTTCAGAGCAATTATTAAAAGTGAGTTAATATTTCAAATGTATTGAAATATGTATATAGATTACTAAAAGAACATTATATATCCTACAGGCAAATGGACAAAGATCAAGAAAAAAATTATACAAGAGAAAATTATTAAAAGAAAATTATTAAAAATATTAGTGATATAAAAATTAATATTCAACACTTGTTGAGCACTATTTTTCAGTCACTGGGCTTACTGCTATATATACAAGCACTCTCTGGCTTATTCTGAAGTATGGATTATTTTTACCTATTTTTGGTGGTAATTTAAGTAAGATTAAGTAATTTGTCAAGATCCCACAGCTATAAAGAGATATCAGGAAATAATTCAAATTCACTAGTGGTTAAACACTTGCAAATTAAACAACTACATAATAGATTTTGAATGACAGATTAAGAAAAAAATATATAACAATAGCAACTGCTGTAAATCTTGAAATAAAATACGACTATATACATACACATTGGTGAAGTTAATGTCTTTAACTCACTGGAAATCAAATTGTCAATGTTTCCCAAGCATTGTAAAAAATGTTTTTATACTTTAATTTACAATCCCATATATGGTAATTTATCTTAAGTAAAAATAATTATAAAAATAATTATTTATG
>NW_007728860.1:273793-274558 GCF_000696425.1 Galeopterus variegatus | reverse complement strand
GAGTACCTTCCCTACCTCTTTAACACCTGCCATTCTCCCTTTTAAACACAGAAAGCCAGCCTCAGGCTAGGAACTTTGGGCAGGCAACAATACCCAGCCAGAGTTTAAATAACATGTTTTCCTTTTGTCTCATTTCATGCATTTTTATGTTTTTTTCCATTTATGGCAAATGCTGCTGATTTTCCACTGCTTGTAGTGACGTAAAGTTTCATTTTAAAATAAATGCACTTAAGTTTTTTTAAGAAAGTGAGTTGATTTAAAGAAGAGAGTAAGCTAATCATGCGTGGTATGGGGAAATGGCAAAAAGTGGAGAGGGTGGTAGGTGAAGCTTGGACTCATGGAAAATGCGGTGCAGACCTGTGTGTTTCAAATATTACCTTGTGTGCAGTAATCCCCGAATCACCTGGATGTTTTGTTAAAACGCAGATCCTGATTGAGCAGGTCTGGGTGGGTCCTGGGAATCTGCTTTTTGAACAGGCTGGAGGGGGACTCCGATGCTGCTGGTGGGGAGTGGTGAGAGAGTAGACTGTAGAATGTGGGGGTTTGACAAACATCTGGGTAAGCAGATGTCTCCTGCTCTCTCTCCCTCCCCCTCCCTCCCTCTCTCCTTCTCTTCCAGACTCAGAATATTGGGGGAACCAAATCCATCCAAAAGGCAAACCTCAGTCTTTTTAATTCTAATCAAATTTTCTCTAATCGCATTTTGCTTCCAAACTCAGGAGCCACGCACAATCATTCTTCCCCTGAGGGGGCAGGCCGGGTCAC
>NW_007728860.1:271233-272745 GCF_000696425.1 Galeopterus variegatus | reverse complement strand
CACATCCCCTAAGTCACAACCATTTTCCCATTGCTGTTATTCACATGGTCAGAGCTATGACATCAGGAACTGGAGTTTATGGTGAGACAAATGTGCCGGTAACACAGCCCCATCAGGTTGGCAAAAGAGAAGTCGATTTCTCTGCTTTCTCTTGACAGTTCTTGCTCTTCCCAGCTGTAGGATTTCTTACAGTTGGAGGCAGCACACGGGAGGCAGAGACGTGAAACAGATGGGGTGGGTGACTGCCACTGAGAGGAATAATGTAGCAGCCAGGGAAGGGACTGGATTATCATATTCTAGGCTGGACTGCAAAAACCACAGCCAATCACAGCAATAGCCTCCTTACTAGTCATCGTCTCCAGCCAGACCTGGCTCTTGAACTTGCTTCCTGTAACCAGCTTTGTACTCAACATCTCCACTTGGTTTTATAAGAAGCACCTTAAACTTAACAGCCTCCCAACCCAATTCCAGAACATTCACCTTCACCCAGAGCTGTCTTCATCTCAGTTGGTGACTCTGACTTCCAGATGCTTCTAGAAACTTCCGGATGCTTCTAGAGACTTCCAGGTGCATCCAGGGGCTCTGACTCTGAGGTGCTCAGTCCCAAACCTTGGAGTCTGCCTGGACACCTCCCACCTTGCATCCATTCCATCAGCAAATCCGGTTGGTTGTACCCTCAGAATCTTGTCACTTCTTGCCTGGTCCTCTCCTTCCACCTAGACCCTCACCTCCACTATCTCTTGCCTGGATTATTGCTGTGATCTGGTAACTGTTCCATTTGCTTTGGTAGTGCTTCCTCTGACCTTTTCCAATTTCAGGGTCAACTGATTAACTGGCACCTAGTTTGGAGGGCATTCAATCCTTGAGTAAGCCCACTAGATCTACAGACAAAAAAATTCAGTTGCTTTAGACTGTTCAGGAAACCTTGAGAGTTTAGCCGGGGAGGGCACGTGACAGGCTCTCCTTGGGTAATGCCTGCCGGGGTCCGCAGGTCATCATCTTCACCTTGGCCAAGCCCTGTCTGGGCCGCTGCTCTCCCGAGAATTTCTTGGCACCCCTCACCTCTGCAATGCCAGCACCTCACAATGCGAGGTGAATTCTAAGTAAATGTTGACTGAGTAGTTTACAGCAGAGGATGTTGAACTTGGCCCACATACTACTTGGCCTTCATATTTTTCCTTTAATAGCTTTATTTATATTTGACACATAATTAGTTGCACATATTTCAAGTGTACAAAGTTTGAGAAGTTTTGACATAAATATTGTGAAGCCATAACCTCAGTCAAGGTAGTGACCATATATCACCCCCAACTCAATTGTGTTCTTTGTTGTTGGTCTCCCCTGCCTCTCCCCCATCCCTACACAACCACGGATCCATTTTCTGTCACTAGATTAGTTTGCATTTTCTAGAAGTTTCTATAAATGGAGACATACCATAGGTACTCTTTCTAAAATTTGGCTTCTCTGCATAATTATTTTGAGATTTATACTTTATTTCTTCTTCTTCTTCTT
>NW_007728860.1:266845-270449 GCF_000696425.1 Galeopterus variegatus | reverse complement strand
CCCGTGGCCTTGGTGTTATCAGCACCGCACTCTACCGAGTGAGCCACGGGCCGGCCCTATACTTTATTTCTTCTTATTGCTTAGCAGAATGTATCATAGGGATATTGTATTGTATGGATATACCACACTGTAGGTACCATATGGATAGACCACAATTTTCTTAGCTATTTACATGCTGATGGATGTTTGGGTTATTTCTAGTTTTTGGCTTTTACAAGTAAAGCTGCTGTGAGCATTCATGTGTACACCTTTTTATGCACTCTCATAGACTTTTAAAAAATATTTGCTAAAAAATGGAGAAAATATTGCTAAATATTTGCTAAAACATGGAGAAAAATATTTTTTATTTAAAAAATATGTGCTAAAATCTCAGATTTCCAGGGTCTCTGGAAACATTGGGAGCTCTGGCAATTCCAAGCTTACATTTCTACAAGGGAAGGAACAGAGGGTAAGGGTTGAGTGGCCATTGCTTGTCTTTGGACTGGGCCTGGCCTCTCTAATTTGCCTCAGTCCCCACCACCCCCTATAAAGCCCCCTTCATGTATTTGCCTGGCTCAGGTGAGCATGTGTGTTTGCACATTCTGTTTTTTGTTTCAGAGGAAATACAGGGAAGCAGAGGTAGAAAACAGCCAGACATGCAAAGAATTTAACAGAGTATGGAGGTGCTGTGGATTATTACCTTGAAAAGATTTGCTTTTATTCTGAAGTTTCTTTGGGGTTTTGACTTGCAAGCAGTCATTAGCATAAGGGAGCCCTGGGCAGGAGGGTACTGCCTCTGAGGGCTGAGGGCCCCGGCCGGTGATCTGAGGCCCCAAGTGCTTGCTGCCAACCCCTCTGTTTGTCCAGAGAGGTCTGGAACCCATTGTTGAGTGGGAAATGCTTTTGTGCTTCGCAAGCAGCGGGAGCACTTCCAGCACCGGGGCCTTCAGCCAAGCTACTGACGGCTGGTTTCTAAAACTGGCCCTGCCCTGGGGAAGTGGAGCCTGCAGGCCTGCCCTGCGCTGCCCCTCCTCACTGGGCTGCCCATTAAACACCACTGAATCCTCTCTTTCCACCTTCTCTCCATCGGTCCTTCTGAGACTGTCAAGGAGCAAGACTCGGGGTGACACCGTCTGTCTCTAACATCTCCCTTGCACTTGCCTGTCTCCCTTCCCAACAGAAAGGATCAAGCTGCAGACTTGGGCCTTTGGAAGGCAACAGAACCTAATTAGCATGCATAATTTCTTTTTTCCATTTTCTCTATTGTTGTGGTACCTTCTGTCAAGGGAAAGAGATGCTAGTTTTCCATGTGTGGCAAGTATGCATGAAGATTCCATTTCAAATACATTTGTTAAGGCCAAAAGGGGAGTTGATTTGAAGAAAAATATTAAATAATTGTACAGATGATATGTGGGTTATGGAAATATTATTAACAATGCTGCCTAGGGACAGAAATTTGGGAATCACTGGCTCAGTGGTACCCTTGCATCAGTATAGATTATGGGTATCCTGCCATGTTTTAGGAAAACACATCCACATTGTCACAGTATTCAACTAAAGGAACAGCCACCTGTCCTGATGTAGGGGTGACCAGGTTTCAAGGGCGATTTTGACTAGACACAATTTTCACCCCATGTGCTGACTTTAGAACAACGCCCCCCGCCCCCACGCTCCATAAGACGACTCCGCGTGTTGGCGCTCAGTGATCAATCAATGGCGGCTGTTCATTCTGTTCTGGCTTTCCCCTCTCATAGTGATCTGCATTTCTGTAGAGGTTGAAGCCTGAGTAATTCTTTAACGCAGCCCAGGGGACGTTTGGCCATGTCTGGAGACATTACTGGTTGCTACAGCTGGAGGTGGGGGGCTGCTACTGGCATCCTGTGGGTAGCAGCCAGGGCTGCTGCTGCTAAACATCCTGTAAAGCACAGGGCAGCCCCTGAAACACAGAATTATCTTTGCCATAAATGTCAATAGCACTGAGGCTGAGAAATCTTGCTTTGAGGGAATTTCAGGTGCCACCAAGGACCAGGAGGAGAGTGTTTTAGGGGGGTGAAGGGCCTCCAGAATCTCTCAGACCTGAATAAGGCCTGAACTCAAAGACTAACCTAAAGGGGGCAATTGCCCTTTTATAAACTGTGAGTTTCTATAATAGAGGAAGAATATGGAAGTATAGAAACTGGGCTGTACCTGATGCCTGTGGCTCAGTGAATAGGGCAGTTCTTCACCCCTAAATGCCATCCCCCGACTTGTTCTAGAGAGTCACCCTATAGGTCCTAGGCTGGGTGTCACTGTGGCTTCCAGAAGGTCCTTTATCTGGGGGTTACCAGCTATTTCAGGATCTAAGCCTCTGGAAAAGGCCCGGGCCACACGGGTTAGGGCTCCCTGCCTGATGCTTACCTTAGTGCCAGGAGGAATGAAAGGTCTCCTGGTGTCCCAGGATGCTTAGGCATCATCATTGCACCTGGGTGGTAGGAGCCTGGACAGACCCAGCCTGAGGGGTCCTCCAGAGCTCAGATACTGGCAGTGCTGAGCGCTGTGTCAAAAGTCTGGGTAGGGGGTGGGAGGATGGGGGGCTGTTTCATCAGTTATCAGTCCATGGGGACACTGTGCCAGACAGGAGAGGTGGGGCTGGAATCAGGAAAATGCAGACAAGATCCAGAGCTGGGAAGGTAGCCGGCGGTCCAAGTGAGGCTGTTGTGAGCTCATTTTGTGAATGCCATCTACACTTAGGGACACTGTTACTTGCTCACTTGGTGACAGTCAGTCATATGCTTTGCCTGGAAGCCCTGGGCGGGGCAATCACTGGGATTGGTTCCTGCTGAGGCAACACTTAGGGACACTGTTACTTGCTCACTTGGTGACAGTCAATCATATGCTTTGCCTGGAAGCCCTGGGCGGGGCAATCACTGGGATTGGTTCCTGCTGAGGCAAGAAGAATATGACACATCCTGGTGAGGCGGAGGGTTGCTGCGGTGCCTCCTGGGTACAACTATGTCCTAGCAGTCTCCTAATTTCTTCCATGTTATGACTTGTCCACCTTTGGAACCTTGTCTGAGTGACTGCCTGGTACCTGCTGCCCAGCTTTGCCATCTACCGACACTCAGGCTTTAACGTCTGCTTGCCTCTGCACAGGGAGCCCCACGGTGCCATGCAGAGGGCTGGGTTCAATTCTGGCTCCAGCACTGCCTGGCTATGTGAGCAAGGTCAGGTTGCCCCATCACTCCGTGCCTCAGTTTCCTCTTCTGTCACATGGGATCAAGAACGGTTGGCAAAAAGTGGAGAGAATAGAGGAGCAGTGCCTGTCACCTAGTAAGTGACTGATGAATATTAGCTACGAAAATGGTAAAAAGCCATGGTCCAATTTCTGACAGGCTGAAGTTGGGTACAAGCAAAGTGACTGAAAGAACATGGCACCCGGGCTGAATTTTGGTATGGCTAAGGGATCTTGGGAAAGTAATCCTTCTGAATCTGTTTCCTAATCTATAAGAAAGGAATTACCCGGGGCTGGCCAGTTAGCTCAGTTGGTTAGTGAGCAGCCTTGTAACACCAAGGTCAAGTGTTCCGTTCTCTATACTGGCCAGTTGCTAAACAAAAAACAAGAAAGGAATTATCCTACCAGCTAAGA
>NW_007728860.1:241002-266388 GCF_000696425.1 Galeopterus variegatus | reverse complement strand
CTAAGGGATCTTGGGAAAGTAATCCTTCTGAATCTGTTTCCTAATCTATAAGAAAGGAATTTCCCGGGGCTGGCCAGTTAGCTCAGTTGGTTAGTGAGCAGCCTTGTAACACCAAGGTCAAGTGTTCCATTCTCTATACTGGCCAGTTGCTAAACAAAAAACAAGAAAGGAATTATCCTACCAGCTAAGAGGAACAAATGAGAAGTTCGAGGTGAGTAGTTCTCAACCTTAGCTGCACATTGGAATCACCCAGGTGCCTGGGATCTGCCTCTAGGGGTTCTGATTTAATTGGTCGGGTGTGACCTGCAACAGACTTTTTAAAAGCTACCCAGGGAATTCTGATGGGCAGCGAGAACTGAGAACCAAAGGTTCAGAGTTCAGACCAGTGGTTCTCCAAGTGTGGTCTTTGGACCATCAGGATCATCTGAAAACTTATTAGAAAGGCAAATTCTCAGGCTCCATCTCCACCCAATGAATCAGGAACTCTGAGGATAAGGCCCAGCGATCTGAGTTTTAACAAGCCCTCCAGTGTATCTACAAGGTGCAGGTGTGCAACTAATGTTTGTTAATCCCCTCCCTCCCCCTCCCCTCTCTCCCTGCAGCAGATATTTACTTAGCACATCCAGTGTGCTAGATTCTGAGTTAGGTGCTGGCCAATACGACAGCAAACAAAACAGACAGGATCCCTGCCCTCAGAGGGCTTATGTTCTAGTGGGGCAGATAGATTTAAGAAATAAGTAAACACACCATTAATTAACAATTGTGATGTGTTGAGGAGACCCTGGAAGGCCTNAGTATCTGGCCCAGAATACCAGGAGTGCTGAGGTTGAGCACCCCACCTCCAGAGCACTCACATCTGAATTCCTGGCCAGATCCCTCCAGAGTGCTCCTCTCTTCTCTGTCCTTGTTCTCAGGTTGACTGAACTTGAAAATCTTCCACCATTTGACTAGAAAAAGGAGTCCAAGCTGCCTTCCTCCTTCCCAGGCTGGGGAATCTGCACTGAGCCAGGCATCTCCTTGGAAACCCTTTGGCTTCGTGCAATTTGGAAAACAATAAATTTGCAAGGTTGCACAAAGCATACAGAAGCCTAAAGCCTGCTAGAACTGCTAAATCCATTTTTCCCTCCACATCAAAAATAATTTCCTGGCCTTAGAAGCTCTCTCTGCTGTCACAAGACAAGACGCAAGGCAGATAGTTTTACATGGCAAACATCCCTGCCAAATACATCCCTTCTTTTAAAGCTGTTGGTGGATTTCTCTTCCAGCCAGGAATATAAGTGCCCTTTTCTGCTGAGCCGAGGTTGGTTTCATCTGAGGCAGACCTGATAATTGCCTTTTGCACCCATACATGGCCAGAGAACAGTCCCTGTGCTGATCTCACCCCTCCCACATGCTGGGTGCTGGGATGAGGACGAGTGGTTGGGGTGGAACTTTGCCTCCAATCTCCAAAGCACGAGAATGGATGATCATGGCCCAGTTTGCCATCTTGCTGTGAGCAGCAGGAGAAAGAAAAGAATTCATCATCAGAACAAAAGTCATGTTAGCCTTACTAGGTGCAGCCAGAGTTCTAAGCGCTTTACTTAATTAACCCATCTTTCCTTCCTATAAACCTATAAAGAAGGAATTATTATTAGCTCCATTTTACAGATGAGGAAACTGAGGACAAGTGGCTGGAATCCATGTGGGCAGTGTTGCTGTAGAGTCTGGGCCTTTGGTTAATATGAATACCACTCCCTCACCATGCCCTGCCATAGCCTCACAATAATGACAATATTAATAAATAACATCTATAGCAGTGATTCCCAATTGAGTCAATTTTGTTTTCCCAGGGGACATTTGGCAATGTCTGGTGACATTTTGGTTGTCACAAATGGGGGATGTGCTACTGGCGTCTAGTGGGTAGAGGCCAGGGATATTGTTAAATGTCCTACAGTGCCCAGGACAACCTCCCCCACCCCCCTGCCACAACAGAGAATTACCTAGCTCCAAACATCAATAGTTCCTAGGTTGAGAAAGCCTGGCTTCCTGCATTAAGGTTTGAATTTTAAAAGACAGAAAGAAAAAAGATGATAAATAGGTGGGTAGATGGTTAGGTGGATGGACAGATAGAAAGTACGGAGGTTAGAAACCCAGATCTATGGAGTACTTGCAACGTGCTAGACACAGTGCTAAACACCTTCCATGGGCTACCTGCATCAACCTTGAAGTCACCCTCTGAGGTAGGTGCATCAACCTTGAAGTCACCGCTGGCATAGGTACTATTATTATCTCCGTACAGATGGGAGAAACTGAGGCCCAGAGAGGTCTGGCAACTTGCCAAGGCCCCATGTTGGGCAGGGTGGTGCTGGCACTTGGATACAGGCTGACAGCTCCCGAGCCTCTCTTTTAGGAGACGCCTCCTGATTCTAGTGAGGCGGGCAGTCCTCCCCACTGTACCTTCTGGATGCTCTCGTGACCTCATTCCTCTTGTGGCTCTCCACACTGCCTGCATCTCAGCTTCCCCAGACTAGTCCCTCTGTCCATCCTCCAAACAGCAGCCATAGAGATCTGCCTAAAACTGCAAATCTCACCATGTCTTTCTCCAGCCTTAAAACTTTAATATGCGTAGGAATCACCTGCAGATTCTATTCATAGGTCTGGAATGGGGCATGTGATTCTGCCTTACTAACAAGCTGTCAGAGTCCAGCAATTCTGGTCCGTGGGCCACACTTTGAGTAGCAAGGCACTGGAGAAACCCCAGAGGAGCAGCAGCCTTACAAAACACAGGCAGTTTAGAGGGGTCATAGCTTCCTCTGTGATGGTTTATAGCAGTAGTTGCAAACTAATGGCCCTGGGGGCCAAATTCCCTCTCCCTGCACCTGATTTTGTAAATAAAGCTTTATTGGAGCACAGCCATACCCAGACATTTGCATGTTGTCTGTGGCTGCTTTCGTGCTACAGTGGCCAAGTTGAGTAGTTTCAGCAGAGACCAGAAGACTGGGTAGTGGGATTCCCAACAATCTGAAGGGGTTTGACTTGAAGAGTTTAAAGCAAACTGTGTATATGCACACTTGTGTGTGTGTGTGTGTGTGTGCATACACACACACGTGCACACAGAACCATTCACACCTGCTGGTGGCATCTCAGGCTGGATCTTGGAAGAAGTGGCTCCAGGCATATGTGGGAGCTTCATGATGGAGATGGGTATTTATAGAGCATGTTGCCTGGCCCAGGAGCACCTGCAGCACCCTAGCCAGTGAGGAGGCACAGGCCTTGAGTCCCCATTCCCTGGTGGGCCCGGAGCAGCCAAGGGTTCTGCATGGGGGTCTGAGGTCCACAGTTGGTTTGTGTTAGGGCTGGGATGGGAACCCAGGTCTCCTGGCTCCCTACCCAGGGCTCCTACCTCCAGGGCACCCTGCACAGATGTCCTGTGGCTGGGAATTCTGCCAGGCAGGGGGATTGGTTAACAAGAAGAACTTTGGTTCCACAGATGGGGGGATGTAGCCTGAAGAGCCGCCCACCATCTGCCTTGAGCTGGCTCCCTCTGCAAGCGACATTCCAGAGGCTGAGAAAGAAGATGCTCCTCCTCTGTCACACAGGCAACCCCTGTCTTGACTGCTTATGCTGCAGTAAGTGGGTTGATGGAGGCTGTGGTGCAGGAGGTTAAACCCAAGCTCTGGACTGGAGGCCTAAGGGTCCGCCTCGCTTCAGCTCTGTGACTTTGTTGTATTGTTTAGTGTCCCAGAATGTTATCTGTGATGTCCAGGGAATTGGATGAAATGATTCCGAAAGTAGATTCCTTTTGGATTAAAAAAAATAGTAATGGATTTTGGCAGTGGTGGAGGCAAGAGTGAGTTTTTTAAAAATTGAAGTGAAATTCACATAACATAAAATTATTTTAAAGTGAAAAATTCAGTGCCATTTAGTACACTCACAGTGTTGTGCAATCGCTCCCTTTATCTAATTCTAGAATATGTTCATCAACCCAGAGGGAAACCCTCAATCCATTTAAGCCCATGTTCCCCAAACTCCACCCGTTCATCTTTTGTCTTTGTGTTACAGTAACACTTGTAACAGGAATTGGATTTAATAATTTTCTTATTTATTTATTTATTTTTCATGTAAAAATAAGAATTTATTCAGTGTTGTAAATTAACCAGATGATGAACACAGAAGCGATCTGGCAGCTGAGAGGGTTAAACAATTCCATTCCTAGACCAAAATGCCATTCTGTTAAAACCTAAATACTATGTTTGTTTTCTTATTTTGAACTCAAAACACTGATTGGTTTTCTCCAAGTTGCTTTATCAAACCTTTTTTAAAAAATTGAGGTATAACATAGCACAGTAAAGGACATGACTGCATTAATCTGTGCACAGACTGATTTTGATTTTTACATATGTGCACCCATGTGTAACCACTGCCTGGTTCAGGGCTCTCCACTAGGGGCAAATTTGCCCATCAGGGGACAGTTAGCCATGTGGTTGTCATGACTTGGGGGTATGCTACTAGCATCTAGTGGGTGGAGGTCCGGGAAGCTGCTAAACATTCTACAGTGCACAGGACAGTCCCTACAACATAGAATTATCTGGTCCCAAATGTCAATAGGTGCTGAGGTTGGGAAACCCTGTGCTGGACATTTCTAGTCTAGGACATTTCCAGACCTAGGAGCTCTCCTCCTGCCCCTCCCAATCAACACCCCCCCCCAGAGGAAACAATTGCTTGCTTCTATCACCATTAATTAGATTTGCTTGTTCTTGAAATTCATATAAATGGAATCATACAATATGTTTTCTTGGGCTTAGCTTCTTCCACTCGGTATAGTACCTCTGAGATTCATCCATGGTGTTTTGTTATGTTAGAATTTGTTCTTTTATTATTATTATTATTATTGCTGAATAGTATTCTGTTGTAGGATTTTCCCACAATTTATTCATCCTCCTGTTGGTGAATGATTAAGTTGTTATAAACATTCTTGTACAAGTCTTTGGTTGGACATATAGACTCCTTTCTTGTGGGTATGTTCCTAGGAGTGGAATTGCTGCTTCCTAGAGTAGGTGTATGTTTAGCTTTAGTAGATACCTCCAGTTTCCCAGAGAGGTTAACATGTTGCCTTCCACCAGTAGTGTATAAGCGATCCAGTTTCTCTACATCCTAGACAATACTTAGAATTGACTGTCTCTTTCATTTTAATTAAAAGACAATGGGTACCAAGTTTCTTTTTGGGGTGATGGGAATGTTAGAAATTAGATTATGGTGATGGCTGGACAACTGTAACTATATTGAAAGCCATTGAATTGTATACTTTAAATAGGTGAACTTTCTGGTAAATTGTATCTCAATAAAGATGTTTTAAAAAATTGAAAAGGGGGAATAGCTTTCCTATGAAATGATTTAATGTTGTCATTTATCACTTAGAATCACTTTGGAAATCACTGGTTATGGCACTGATGTCTCCCCTATTTCTTTGCTATCTCTCTTATCTTCTTGATTCCCACCCTAAATACTGTTATTTAAAAGCAGCCCTAAGTTTTGGCTATTGTATTAGTCCATTTCTGTTGCTTATAACAAAACACCTGAAATTGGGTAATTTCTGAAGAAACGAGATTTATTTCTTACAGTTTTGTAGGCTGGGAAGTCCAACATTCAGGGAACACATCTGATAAGGGCTTTCTTCAATGGGTGGTGACTCTTTACAGCAACACAGGGTATCACACGGTGAGAATGGTTTGAGTGAGAGCTAACCTGCTCTCTCACTCTCCTTATAAAAACATCAGAACCATGGCCATGACCACCCTTAAACCATCAGTCCATTACTCCAGGAGTGGATCAATCCGTTCACACGGGCACAGTCCTCACAATCTAATCACCTCTTCAAGGCCCCAACTTTTAAATACCACAATTAGATTTCCCACCCTCTTAACACTGTTACAATGGGGATCAAGTCTCCAATACATGAACTTTCTGGGGACACATTCGACCCTTAGCAGCTATATATACGATGGTTCATTCATGAATCTGACTCTAGGCTTGAACTACTAGTCAAAGAGGCTTCCATGTACCCATTTTTCTGGAAAGTTCTGGACAACCAAATGTTTGTGCCTTGGACCATTCTTTCCTTTTGATATCAGTTTATTATATCACTAGTGTTTATGTTCATTTCTAAGGGGGGTCTCTGAATTCCACAGGCCTTGCTTCTTTGATCCAAATTTCTCAACAAATACATCAAGAGCAGCGATTCTGTACTACGGGTAATTTTGCCCTCCAGGGGACAGTTGGTTGCGCAACTGGGGGTGGTGATGGTATGTGTGTGCTATTGGCATCTAGTGGGTAGAAGCTCTCTGAATTCCACAGGCCTTGCTTCTTTGATCCAAATTTCTCAACAAATACATCAAGAGCAGTGATTCTGTACTACGGGTAATTTTGCCCTCCAGGGGACAGTTGGTTGCACAACTGGGGGTGGTGATGGTATGTGTGTGCTATTGGCATCTAGTGGGTAGAAGCTAGAGATGCTGCTAAACATCTTACAATGCACAGGACAGCCCCCCACCACTACCAGTAAAAGATCTTCTAATATGTCAATAGCACTGAGGTCAAGTGTCAGTGCTGGGATTGGAACCCAGGAGGTCTGATGGATTCTGAAGTCCTGCTTTTCCTGATGGACTACCCTTATCAAGAGAGATTTGCCATAAACTCCTTGGTCATATATGACAACTCATTTAGGATTAAGTTCAGCTACATTTAATAGAAAACCCCAAAACATTGGTTTAAATAAATTAGTAGTTTATTTTCCTCTCATGTAAAAGAAATCTAGGGCTGGCAAGATATAAATATAAAGTATACATGAAAAAAAAAAAAAAATATATATATATATATTTAACCATCACACACCTATCTCATTTTGTTCTCAAAACAACCCTGTGGGTGAGCAAGTTATCATTATTATGCCAGTTTTATGGACAAAAGAACAAGTGCCCCACACAGTGTCTGGCAGCTAGAAGGAGCTTCAGATGTTGAGTACAGATTGCATAAGGCACAGAGAGATTGCGATCCATGCCAGGTCACACAGCAGGTAAGAGTGGGAGCTGGAATCTGAATCTACATCTGTGTGACCACAGAGAGGCTCAGGGAGATGAAGTGACCTGTCCCTAGGTGCATGACAAGTGGGAGGCTTAGGACTCCCCTTTACCAGGCTCATTGCATCTTTACTGACAGGCAGCCTGCAGCATGCTAAGTGCAGAGCTAGTGGCTAGGGAGGGGAGTCAAATAACACCCTCCCACACATACACTGCCACCATCCCATTTTCGACTGAGTTTCTGCTCCTGGCCAGGGCTGGGCTGGGAAGGCAGGGCAGGCTGCCAGTCCCCTGGTGCCAGGACTCCTCCCATGGGGTGACCCCCTGGGCCAATCCCCAGCTGCCCCGCCCAGCCACTGAGATGAGCCAGGCTGTGCCTGTCTGGCTTTGTGGGAACAGAAAGGTTAACATCCCTGGGAAGACGCCTACGGTGGGGGCCCTGAGGTCCAGAAAAGCCCCTGAGAGCTTGGGGACCTGGCAGAAATGCCAGATGTGTGTGTGTATGTGTCCATCTCTGTGGCCAGGGGGCAGGAGACAGCTAGGGAGAGGGACATGATGACGATGAGCCAGGCTGTGCCTGTCTGGCTTTGTGGGAACAGAAAGGTTAACATCCCTGGGAAGATGCCTACGGTGGGGGCCCTGAGGTCCAGAAAAGCCCCTGAGAGCTTGGGGACCTGGCAGAAATGCCAGATGTGGTGTGTATGTGTCCATCTCTGTGGCCAGGGGGCAGGAGACAGCTAGGGAGAGGGACATGATGATTTTCTTGATGTACTTTCCAGGATGTGTTCAAGAAACACATGCTTTGGGAAGAGTTGGGCATGCCACCCCTGTATGACTGTAAGTGTGTGTATATCTTGCCAGCTGTGTTTGTGTCAGGACAGTGGGGGGGGATAGGGGGTGCACACTTGCTAAGGTTTTTAAGATCACTCTCTCCCAGGCCCTGTGCTAATCACAATTCTGGTTTGTCTCACCAAACCTCACCTCTACCCTATGGACTGGGAATGATTATGATCCCAGGCTCAGAGAGCTTAGGACACTGGCCCAAAGTTGCCCAGCTTGGATGGGCTGCAGCTGGGATTTGGATAGACCCAGGCTGTCTGTACACCCCATGGGGTGTTTGGTTTCATCTTCACCAAACACTGTGTGGCGTGTACTCATCCATACAGGGAGTGAGTGTGCATTGAGCACCTATTGATTGGTCTATATATGCAGAGCTGGCAGAAAAATGCCTGGCACACAATAAGCACTATTTTAAGTGCTAGGAATTATTATCGTTGTTGTTGTTATTAGCAGTAGTAGTGATACTACATTCCAGGCATTGATTGATGTAAGCAGAGGAGATTCAAAAGTGAGCAGAACAGACCAAAATATCCCTCCCCATGTGGAGCTTTCTTTCTGGTGGGGGAAGATGAACAAAAAACTTAATGATCAGAGCACATAGTATGTCAGATGGTGTAAGGGCCATAGAGAAAATAAAGCAGAGAAGTGGGCACTTGGGAGTGCTGGCTGGTTTGGGGGTTGCAGTTTACAATGGGGTGGTCAGAGAAGGCCTTCTCAGCACTTTAGCCATAGCCTGCAAGAGGTGAGGGGATGAGCCATGGCTATCTGGGAAGGAGCATTCCAGGCAGAGGGGACAGGCTGTGCAAAGGCCCTGTGGTGGGAGCATTCCAGGGTTGATATGGATGTATGAGATACACCAACTCTGGGAGCAGGTGGATGGGTAGGTGGGGTGGGTTCCTGCAAAGGAAGGTGGAGCTGTTTGAGATGCTCGCTCTGTGTGTGTGCGTATGTGTGTGTGCACATGTGTATCACAGGCACCTGGAGTCTGAAGGCTCCTGAGCTCAGCAGCATGTGCAAACTTGCCAGGGCCTCACCTCTGAAGTCTGCCCGTGCTCTGAGCTCCCTCCCTGCTTGAGCAGGGGTCTGGATTGCCTGGGCCATGGTAGGAGGAAGGGGTATCTCTGCACCTGGGGACTGAAGTTCCAGGTTTTCAAAGTCTGTTGACATTAGATTTTCCCCAGAAACCTGAAAGAAAACCTTGGGTTGAGGCAGGTACTCCTGCCCCAGACCCCTTCCTGGAGGCACCAGCACACAGTGAGCAGGTCACCCACGTGCACATCTCAGAAAATATCTTTTACCTCCCTCGGTCAATATTAGAGATGAAATTTACCCCACTTGGGGCTTCCTCCTAGGACGGTCAGTGTTGATACTTGACACCATGTCCCTGCCTGCAGCATCAATCCAGCTGCTTCCCTCTGAGTCTTATTCATCTTTCCTTATTCCTATATCACCTATGCCAATGGTTCTTGACCCTGCCTGCATTTTTCAATCACCCAGGGAATTTCTGAAAAATCCTTATACCCAGACTACACCCCAGATTATGGAAATCAGAACCTCTGGGGTAAGACCCAAGCATCAGTATTTTTTAAAACTCTCCAGGAGATTCCAATGTACTGCTGAATTTGAGAATCAATGACTTTTACTTTCAGATAGAATTTTTTCATCAATTGGACTTCTCCCTTAAAAATAAAGACTTTAAAAGTTATTTTATTTTTTTTTTTGGCACCTGGCCAGTACAGGGATCTAACCCTGGACCTTGGTGTTATCAGCACCACGCTCTAACCAACTGAGCTAACAAGCCATTCCTTAATTGTTGAATATGGATCTTTTGACTTAAATGTGTTCTCACAAAGTGTATATGGCTATTTTTTGTGCATGGATTTAAAATTTTCTCCAGAGGGATTGTGTAATGTTTCTTGATTTCCTCCCCGGGCACTGTTTGAAAGACCCACCCTTGTAGCTATGTGCAACTGATCTCCATATCCGATGCTGCTGTCATGATTCATCACCTTTCACTTGCCTATCTCCATGGTCATGGGAACCCAGGGGACTGCCAGCTACTTGCCCATCATGAGTAATACTGCACTGAACGTCTTTAACATGTATGTCCCTTGGTGGTCCTGGGTGATGACTTCCTGCATTGTACACCTGGGACATGCGGGTCCCTGATTTGATCTTATTACATTGGATTGTTCTCTAGAAAAGCAGCCTCCAGCTCGGGATGACAGTCCCCTTTGCTTCCTCCTCAGCATGAAGGTCCAGGCCTCTCTGTCTTCAGCCTCTGCCTCTAATCAGCCCACGCAGCTCTCTGCCTCCCGGTCCACAGCAGTCACATTCCTCAAACTTCTGGAGGCTGAGTCATTGCACCCCAGAGTTTCTGGAGGTGCACAGGCTTTCAGGACATGGGTGGATAGCAGGGGCTGCACCCCAGATGGAGGGTGTGTGGCTTTTTCCCCTTGGCTTTGAGTGACAGAGGCTGGACAAGAGGTTACAGGGAACATTTTTCGGCAAAGTGCACACCCATCTAGCAGATGTGCCTTGGATATGAGTCATCGATCGGTTCTAGAGTGGCCAATTCTGGAAAACCCCTTCTGTTCTGAAAAACCCACAGGCAGGTCTACTCAAGAAATGCCAGCGGGGGTAGGGCAGGGGGGCTGTGGGGAAACACTTGGTTCCAGAAAGAGATGGGAAGGCTCAGACTCCGCAGCGGCCCCTGCCTCTCAGCACCCTCATCCTGGGCCTGTCCCTGCCTGCGTAGCTCCGCAGCTCTGCCTCAATTCTCTCACCTGCATTATTTGTGTATTTGGAGGTGTCCCAAATTCAGTCACTCCTAGGCCACCTTCCCAATTTTGCCATATCCATGTGCCACCTGGACTATTATTTACTTTGTATTTCTGTCTACATAGAATCACTCAATTTTTGGAAAATACATTTATTTAAAAGATACACTTTATGTCTCTTTGATAAATGGAAAATCAACAGCATTTGCTAGGGTAGCTAGAAGATGATGAAAATAACGAGAGCAAACTATAAAAATGTTGTCTGAGGCTATTGCCTGTAGAAGCTTCTCGAGTGCACAGTGGCTTTTTGTCAATCAAGGGAGGTAACTGAGTGTTAGAGGTGACCCTCCCTGGGGCGCACTCCTGGAAGTGGTCAGTGGGTTTGAAAAATAATTGACAGGGAAGTAACGGTCTCATTTCCATCATCCAAAAATCAGGGAGTGCTGCTAGAACCTTCTGCATAGGAGTGGATTGACCCTATAATGAGATGATCCACCTGAGAATCTTGGTGCAGCGCTGGCCTGGAGTCAACACTTGATAAATGGTCAGGGTGTCTCTCTGTCCTTGTCCCTCTTCTGTGCTTGCACGGGGAATTCCAGGAGAAATGAAATGATGCCTCTCTTGTGCCATGTCCGCCACCCATGTGCTGCACACCAAAGGCCTCCAGTAAGTGCTTTTAACAGGAGTTGGAAAGGACTTGAGCTTCTGTGATGCTAAAAGAGTTTGCCTTATGTGTAGCGATCCTGTGTAGGTGCTCAACAAGTGTTTGCTGCGTAAAGGAGAAAACAAAAGAGTGAAAAATCCACTAGAACTCCGCGAGGACAGGGTTCTTCTGTTTCATGCCCTGCTGGGTCCTCTGCCTACAACAGTGCCTGGCACTAACTAGGTGCTCAATGAACAGCTGTCACGTCGATGCGTGAATCAGTGAATCTGTAGATTAATCAGCTGATGAATGAAGAAATGACTGAGCACTTGAATGAGTGCCAGCCCCTCCCCAGACCCAGGCGACAGATCTTTTGAAAAGTTTCAGGTCCCCAGTGAGGCTGGCCAAGCCCTGAGCAGGGGACTAGGGGATCATGGAGCAAGTGAACAAAGGAAGAGAGAAAGCGGCCCGAAGTTACCAGGCTTAGGGGCATCTTTAGGTCCCCTTAGCAACAGCACTTCCTGGTGGGAGCAGAGTATCTGTGAGCTGCCTTGGGTGGGCTGGGGCGGGGGCAGGGTTGGCAGGTACCACCGGCAGCTTCTGATCACCAGCCAAATCCTCAGTAATGCCCTCAATCCCACTCCAGCAACAGGCTCCCCAAGTAGGAACATCTAGATAACAGGGTGAGGGGCTGTTCTTTACAAGAGGACAAACACAGGGCAATGTGGCTCCAAGAAGCATGTTTCATCTGTATAAGGCTTTGTTTTGCTCCATGCTGGGCTGAAGTGGTGCTTTCTGAGCTTTGTACATTTCCCCCACTGTCTCCACAATTCTGAAGAAAATCCCAGGGCTCCAAAGAGAGGTGTTCCCCACTTAAGTGTTTGCATGCCATTCACATGCTGGGCACAGGACCTTCCGATGGGACAATGTTTAACCAGAGTGTGGTTGGAATTGCTTCGGTTCTGGGTAGCTAACTGAGGGCCAGGTGAGGGGCCGGCCTTCTTCCTAGGTGGGCTATAAGGAGGCTGGCAACCTCCTGCCCTCCCGACTCTGCCGCCCCTCTCAATTCCACCAGTAGGAAATGGGCTTACTTTTATCCTCTTGAAGTAGTGTAATGCTGTCTTTCCAGGCATTTTTCTTAAGCAAATAGGGAAGCCAGGACATTAACTGTTTGGAAAAATTGTCTTTTAAGTAATTGTTTGGTGCCCAACCCAACTAAAATAGTCATCTCCAGTATCTGTTATGACCTGTGAATATTTTATAGCTCACAAAAAATGGAAAACAACATGATAGTAAAATCGTTTAAGGTGGGGACGGGTCTTACGTTGGCAATCCTTACCCCGTTCAGGAGATCTGGCTTATTAATGTGCAATCAGTTTTCCCTACATCAAAATCTGAGATGGGTAGGTTTATATAATTTTTAGGTCAGCCTGTTTTCAAATTTAAGTGCACACAAGAATCATTGGCGAGGTGGTTAAAAATCCAGACTTCAAGATCCCACTGTGATTCATCCATTCATTCATTCATTCATTCAGTTAATGTTTATTGAGCTACTACTATGAGTAAGGTTGCCAGATTTAGCAAATAAAAATGCAGGACATCCAATTAAACTTGAACTTCAGTAAAGGGACATGAAAATCAACTACATCATATATTGATAAAATAAAATAAAATAAGATTTTAAAAACTTGAATGTCAGATCAACAACAAATCACTTTTTAGTATCAATATGTCATGCAATAGCTGAGACGTGTCTTACTCCATTCAGGCTGCTGTAACAAAGTACCATAGACTGGGTGACTTATAAATGATGAAATTTACTTCTCATCATTCTGGAGGCTGGAAGTCCGAGATCAGGGTGCCAGTACAGTCGAGTTCTGGTGAGTGCCCTCTTCTAGCTTGCAGACTGCCGACTTCTTGTTATTTCTTCACATGGTGGAAAGAGAGCAAGGTAGATCTCTTCTTATACTAATCCCATGCATGAGGGCTCCACCCTCATGGCCTAATAATCTTCTCCCAAAGGCCTCCCCTCAAAATGCTGACACATTGGGATTAGGGTTTCAATATATGAATTTTGGAGGAACACAACACTTTACAGGAACTTTCACTAAAAGTGCTTTGTTGTTTATATGAAATTCATAATTAATGGGTATTCTATAGTTTAAGTGGTAATCCTAACTCTACACCGAGTGCTGTTCTGGGCAATGGGGGTGCCGCCCCTGACTGCCTAGACCTTATGTTCTAGTGAGGGAGACAGACAAGCAGACCAAAAGATACATGAAGGAAGAGGAAACCCAGGTGAGGGGTGGGGGCGATTCAGCTTCCTGATTGTTTTGCTGCTTAGAAATTTCTTCTATCAAATACCCTCGTTCATAACTTTTAAGTTCCATATTCCATAAAGCCCTTGGGCACAAATAGAATGCAGTCAAGCTCTTTGCAACACTATAATAAGGGTGACTCTTGCTCCGTTTCCAACAAGCTCTTTCTCATTCCCATTTGAGACCTCCTCAGAATGGCCTTTACTCTCCGTATTTCACCACCACTTAACCAGTCTCTAACATGTTCCAAACTTTCCCTGGTCTTCCTGTCTTCTAAACCCTCACCAGAATCTAGGCTTTTTCTTGCTTGCTCCTTCAAATTCTTCCAGCCTCTGCCTGTCACCCAGTTCCAAAGCCACTTCCACATTTTTAAGTTATTTGTTATAAGCAGTACCCCACTTCTTGGTACTAATCTTCTGTATTAGTCTGTTTCTGTTGCTTATAACAGAATACCTGAACCTGGGTAATTTATAAAAGAATGGAATTTATTTCTTAAAGTTTTGGAGGCTGGAAAGTCCAAAGTCTACAGAACACATTTGGTAATACCAAAATTTGGCCCTGAATGGTTGTGTCAGTCTGTTTTCTACTTCTTATAACAGAACACCTGACTGGGTAATTTATAAAGGAATGAAATTTATTTCTTAAAGTTTGGTGGCTGGGAAGTTCAAGGTCCAGGAGGTGCATCTGGCGAGGCCCTTCTTCTTGGTGGGGACTCTCTATGGAGTCCTGTGTTGATGCAGAATATCAAATGGTGCTCACTTGCTCTCCTTAGAAAGCCACCAGTCCACACCCATGATAATCCATTAAACCATTAACCCATTACTCCATGAATGGATTAACCCATTCGTGAGAGCACAGTCCTCATGATCCAATCACCTCTTAAAGAACCCATCTTTCAACACTGTCACTTTAGGGATCAGTCTTCCACGTGAGCTTTGGAATGGGCAAACATTCAACCCATGTCAATGCTCTAATTCCTGACTCATCCCTCTTATCTGTCATTCCCATTCGGCCTATGGTCTATGGATGTGGGGATGGGGACTATATTGGAAGATAACACTATCTGAGTATAATTTGAGGGTGCCTTTGGGACTGTTCTGTTGAAAATCATTGTCCCCTACCACTGGTCTAAAATGGAAAAGGCAGACAATATTGAATAAATGTAGAATAAATTATTCCACTTTACATGAAGATACCAATTTCTGTTCTTACATCAGTAGACTTCCCTGTTCCCCTCTCCCTCCAGACCTCTATGGTTTTGATGATGGAACTTTCCAAGTAGGGTTTCCCTGTAGTTTCTCTAAATTATACTCCTCATTCGTTAATAGGGTAGAAATGGTAAAAGACCTTTACTGGTTGACACCTTGTGTCTTTGTGGACACAACCACAAAGCAAAGAGCAGGTTTATCTTAAGAAGTTACTGGGGGACCTGGTGAGTGGCATTTCTAAGCGATATTGAATCTTTCTTCCTGGTCATGGATAATGCCAGCACTTCCTTCCTGATGTTGGGGGCCATTGTGGCAAGATAACACTTCTGAGCTTGTCAGGAACAGAACACATGCTACTTCGTCATTGGGTCCCACCAAGTCTGGAGGAAGTGTCAGCCCAGCCCACCCACAAAGGTAGGGTTCTCACAGGAGAGGGACACCATGAAAACCAGAACTGCTCACAGATCTAGGGCCGCTGGGTGGCAGAAGGCTGGAGAATGGTTGTTCCAGTCACAGTGAGGTGACGTCCCTTCACTACCATTGCCTCAATTCTGGGTGCGTTTATAGTTGGCTGAGTGCAAGACCAGGTTCCTTGGGTAATGGATTGGGCTACTTTACCTCCTCTTTATTCATTCTCTCATTCTTTTATTTTTTACTATGGAAAATTTCAAGCACACATAAGTAGAGTCATATAAAAGACCACTATGTACCCAACACAAATGTCCACATTTTGCCAATCTTGTCTTGTGGATTGACCTTTTTCTGGTTTTCATTTTATTTTCTGTTAAGGCATGACAGTCTTACAGTAAAGTGTACAGCTTGATGAATTTTGTTGATGAATTTTTATCTGTTTCCACCTATGAAATCTCTACCCAGATCAAGATATAGAACATTTCCAACCCCCAACAGGCTCTCTCCAGCTGCTTCCAGGATCAACATTTTCATTAATTGTAGGTCACAATGGTGACATTATATTGGGAAAAATATCTCTACAGAGAGAGAATTTTGTATTTTTCTCTCTCTTTCTTTCTACTTTATTAACCCACCTAATTACCAGGAAGGTAAACTCTGGATAATAAAAATATATAGAACAACCTAGATTAATTCAGATGAAAATGGCTTTAGAGATTAGCTATTATTTTGGATTATCTATGTTGATCATAAAGACCTTCCTTCTTTCTTCCCTCCCTCCCTCCCTCCCTTCCTTCCTTCCACTGAACAAAAATTGGCTAACTCCTGTGGATATTGGATATTCAAAACAAAACCAGCCTTGGTACTATGCCTGTCCCCAGCATTCACAGTGTTGTGGTCACCAGAGGTGCCTGAAGCTGCTTCCCAGGATCATTTTAGGAAGAGTGAGGTCTCTCCCCCCAGGTGTGCAAGGTTGAGGAAGGAGTATTCTAAGCACCTGACTGGGGGCTGACCTAGGTGACTTCACCCTCCCTCCACACTCCAAACGGGAGGGCCCTGGCACGTGGTGACAGCCTCATGTTCCCTGTAGACGCTGCAGGAGATCTTCCAGGCGGAGAATACCATCATGCTGCTGGAAAGGGCCATCATGGCCAAGGAGTGCCCGCTGAAGGTGGCACAGACAAGACTGGAGTGCCGGACCCGGCGCCCCAATGTGGAGCTGTGCAGGGACATCCCGCACTTCAAGTGAGTGGCAGAGGCTGGGGGTTGGGTGGGATGGATCTGTGGGCATCCAGAAAGGGGCAGGGGTGGGTCTCAGGAGCTCCCAGGAAACCTGGGTCTGAAAAATAGATGCTCTATTAATCAGGACTTGACTCCCACAACTCAGCAGGGCTCTGGGCAGGGATGTGCAGTTCTGAGGTCCAGCTGAGCTGTCCCACTCCACAGTGTCCCATCACTGGGAGGCCCGGCCCTCTGCACTGCAGTCTTCTCACCTCCATAAATGAGGGGTGGTTTTGTAGCTCCATTGTACTCTAGAAACCCTCCTGCTTTCCCTGGAAAGCCATGGAGATGTCAGCCTCCCAGGCAGACATGTGGCCTTTGTCCCTTAGTGGCTTCACCTTCTCTCTCTCTCCAGGCTCCCATGAAAGAGACGCAGCTCACATCTCACTCATTTTCCACCTCCCTCTTTGTACAGTTCTCACTGTGAGCCCTTGGAATAGCCTAACCGCTCCTCACTGGGTGGATGCCACCCATCCCGCTCAGCGAAGGAGGCCTGCTCTGTTGACAAAGGGCCTCCTCGCAGCAGAGTTGGTGACAAGCTCATGCCAGCCCAGAAAAGGGGTTTGAGCATGGGGCAGGGGGTGGAATGGGATGATGGCCAGGCAAAGAAGGAACAGGTCATCAGACATGGGGAATTATTTTCCCATTAACATGCTGTGTGACTTGGGGAAGACCACTGGGCCACTCTGTCCCCTCCATGCTAGGGACACGGTTTTAGTTGTCTATTGCTATATAACAAATAACCTCCAAACTTAGTGGCTCGAAAGGACCACGTTTGTTATCTCAGTTTTTGTGTGTTAGGAATTGGGCTAGTTTCTGAGTATCAGGTCTCTCAATCAAGGTGTCAGCCAGGTCTGTGGTCTTATCTCAAGGCTGGACTGAGGAAGGATCCACTTCCAAGCTCACACGGTCGTTGGCAGAACTCAGTTCCTCACTGGCCGTGGGTCGCAGGCCAGCCTCAGTTCCTTGCCATGTGGGTCTCTCCAGCACGGCAGCTTGCTTCACCACAGCGTGCAAGCCAGGAAGACAGTAGACAGTACCAGCAAGAAGGAAGTCACAGTCTTTTGTAAACTAATCATGGATGTGACAGCCCATCACTTTTTCCGTGTGCTCTCCTTTAGAAGAAAGTCACTTGGTCCAGCACCCACTCAAGGGTGTGAAGACCAGGAAGAGGGGATCATTGAGGACCATTCTTGGAACTTCATACCACAGGCTGTACGGGTCATTTTAAAAGGTGGACTGGGAAGAGGCTGAGTTCGGTCCCCATCTCAGCAGCTCATTCACTCTATAAACCTTGTTATATGTTAACTGTGCTAAGTGCTGTGCTCACTGGGCTTATAGCATAAATTCTCTTCCATCAAGACACCCATTTGAGAAGGCCCTCCACACACACCCAGAGAAGAGGATGGAAAGGACCACCGTCCTTGGGCTTCCTTAGGCACTTTATTTCAGCCCTGGCCCACAGCAAGGAAGTTCACCCTGATGTCTAACTGTAATCCCTCAAGCTGCTTTTGACCTCTTTGCTGTTAGTCTACTTTGGGGGGAGCCGGTGAGTCAGTTACCCCTATTATTGTGGAATGGGAAGAGAAATTGAGGTCCAGAGAGGTTGAGGGAGCTGTCCTAGCCACACAGCACTAAGCCAGGGCTTAACTGGTCAGGGAGTACAAGTCTTGGGACCCCACACCTAGATGTGGAGAGATGTCAAAAAGAGAGCTGTGAGTCGAGAGAAAGAAGAAAGAGATTCAAGAGAAAACACTGGGTGGTTCCCAAGTGATGATTTGTGCACAGCCTCAGTTACTGCCTACGACAATTACTCAGGAAATAGAAAAGCAGCTGTGTGTTGGGGGCGGTGCAGGCAAAATGATCCCAGGCCTTGAACTTGAGGGCCTGGCTATATGCTCCTTAGTCTGCAGCTGGCTTGGAAGGTCCTCATCCCTGGAAGTGTGGGGGCAGTGTGGCCAGCTGGGCTGGAAGGCGTCCAGGTCCTGGGTGCAGGGGGGTGATGGGTGGCTCTTCTGATCCCTCCTCCACCCATCCCCGCTTCTTAGGTGCTCAGGCTAGGCTCCAGCCGTTCCTGGGGTGAAAGGCTCATATGATCCATTTGTCCACCCCAGGAGGCTTCTATAGAAAAGGGCTTTTGCAAGAGACACAGATGTTGTCCTGGAGGACCTACCACTTTGGGACAAGCTCCCTGCCTTTCTGCGCAACAATCATGTCACCGAGGGGGACAGACAGAGAGCAAGTGGACAGAGCGTGTTTGGCCCAGGCCCCCGGTGTCTGTGTCTGTGTGTGCATTGTGTTTTGGTGTGTGTGCACAGTGTGCTGGGAACTGATCAGCAACAGGACTCGGGCTGTGTCTCCCTTCTCCAGTGGCTCAATTGCCCTGTCTGTGCATTATCTTCCTTATACCCATCTTCCCCATCCCCACCTTTGGGTCATCTTTTTCCTCTTCTACAAGTGGCCTGTCTTCTGACATCCTCCAATCACCCAGGTCCCATCCATGCCCATTTCTCACAATGAAAGTCCATTTAAATTTGAATTAAAATTAATCAAAATTAAATAAAATTTAAAATTCAATTTGTTATTTCACATTAATCACATTTCAAGTGCTCAGTAGACACATGTGGCTAGAGGCTACTATATTGGACAGCACAGAACAGAACATTTCCATTGCCATAGAAAGTTCTATTGGACAGTGCTGCTGGGAGAGTTTCCTGACTGCTTCGGCCTCTTCTCTCTAGCCCAGGGGTAACAAGGGGAAGTTCACCCTGATGTCTGACTCAAGTCCTTCCAGCTTCATACCCTCTATTCCTGAGCACAGTTTCTTGGTCCCTTCTCCCCGGAGGTGGGACACCCAGCACAGCCCCACAGCCATGCTGCCATCGCAGCCCACACGCTGTATTCATTTCCTATGGCTGCTATAACAAATCGCCACAAACTGGGTGGCTTAAAACAACAGAAATTTATTCTTTCGTAGATTTGGAGGCCAGAAGTCCAAAATCAAGGTGTCACTAAGTTTGCTCCTCCTGGAACCTCTGTGGGTCCATGTCTCTCTCCCAGCTCTGGTGGCTGCCAGCAATGCTCGGCGTTCCCTTGCTTGTAGACGCATCACTCCGACCTCTGCCTCTGTCTACGCAGCCTCCTTCCCTGTGTAACTCTGTGTCTCGAATCTTCCTCTCCTTTCTGATATTAGGAGATCAGTCACTGGATTTAGGGATCATCCTAAATCCAGGATAATCTCATCTTGAGATCATTAATTTAATTTACATCTGCAAAGACCTTATTTCCAAATAACATCACATGCACAGGCACCAGGGGTTAGGACATGGACACTTCTTTTGGGGGGACTCTGTCCAACCCATTATTCTTGGATATCTCAAAAACCTCTTCACCTCTCACTTGCCTCTACTCTTGCCCCTTCCAATTTAATCTTTACACGGCATCCTGGAGCTTATCCCAAAACTTGAATCAGCACGTCATTCCCGTTTTCAACCTCCCCTGCCCCCCATAGCTTCCCACTGTACTGAGACCAAAATCCAAGCCCCTTAATCTTGCATGTGCTCTTCTTTTTAGAAATACACCACTCAATTTGGTAGCCACCCACAACATGTGGCTATCTGATATAAATTTAAATTATTTTAAATTAAATTAATCAAATGTAAATTTCAAATTAAATTAATGCAATTAAAAATCCATTGGCCAAGAGCCATAGTTCTCTGGAGAAGTGTCGGCCTATGAGCCATGAGCAGCTGACACTCACAAGAGCTGGGGGTGGTGCCCCAGCCGTAAGAGGGATCTGAGCAAGACCCCAGGAGCCACCACTATACCTGACTGTCTTCCCCAAGCGAGGCTGGTTCTGTTACCCTGTTGCCCCGGTTTTTAAAATTGTAATAAAATAGACATAAAAGTTACCATCAGTGACATTTAGTACCTTTACAATGTGCAACCACCACCACTATCGAGTTCCAGCACATTTTCATCGCCCCCCAAAAAAATACTGTACCTGTTAAGCAGTCCCTCCTGTTCTCCCCTCCCCCTAGCCCCTGGCAATCACTCATCCGCTTTCGGTCTCTATTGATTTGCCTACTCTGGACAGTTCATGTGAATGGAATCATACAACATGTGACCTTTTGTGCCTGGCTTCTTTCTCTTAGCATAATGTTTTCAAGGTTCATCCCTGTTGTAGCATGTATCAGTACTTTATTCCTTTTTATTAGGGCTAAATATTTCACAGTATGGTTATACCACATTTTATTTATCCATTCATCTGTCAGCGGACATTTGAGTTGTTTCCGTCTTTTGGCTATTGTGAATGGTGCTGCTATGAACATTCTTGTACACGCTTTGGTTTGAACATCTGTTTTCAGTTCTTTTGGGTCTATACCCAAGAGTGGAATTGTTGGGCCATGTGGTAAGTCCATGTTTAACTTTCTGAAGAAGCTCTAGATTGCTTTTCTATCCTCTATTTTACTGTCCTATTTCTTTGTACATATCCCCTTTGGTAACGCTCTTGTGCACCCGCTTGTCATCTGCCTCTATCTTCCCCTGGAGGTTGGAGTCTTGTCTGTCCTGCTCATGTCTGTCTCCCAGTGCCAGGCATGTATCCTGCCACATAGCAGGTGCATCTGTGTTGAACGGCTGAATCAACTGTGCTTTCTCTTCTGCCTTTCCCCCAGGCTGGTAAACGAGGTGTTCACCATCGATGACACCCTGCAGACCCTCAAGCTGAGGCTGCGGGAGACACAGGACACGCTGCAGCTGCTGGTAATGACCAAGTCCCGGCTGGAGCATGAGCTGGCTATCAAGGCCAACACCCTCTGCATCGACAAGGAGAAATGCATGGGCATGCGCAAGACGTTCCCCAGCACCCCCCGCCTGGTGGGCTACACCTCTGTGCCCTGCTATGGGCAGGTTTCTTATGCAACATAACATTTGAAAAGGTTGAAAAACAAAATAAAAGAAAGTGTCATTTTCTCCCTCTCCTCCTATCATAAATATAGATATTTAGAGCCAAGATAAATGTGCTCATACCAAAGATCCTGGAGCTCATTCTTCATGGCAGAACCAGCTACATGGCAGGCTCTGGGAGGAAAGAGACTGTGATTGCTCAGCGATGGAGTGGTGGGAGGTGTGCGAGCATCCCCAAGAATGGAAGAGGCTATATTTCTTTTTCTTTTTTTTCTTTTCTTCCTTTTTTTTTTTTTTTTTTTTTTTTTTTTTTTTTTTTTTTTTTTTTTTTTTTACCTGTTTGTCCATTCAGGAGCACAGTGTAGACTGTGGTGTTTCAGGATTGCATACTGGAGCTCAGAATCCGAAGCCCAGCTGTGTCACTTAGGAGCTGTGTGGCCTTGAATGAACTCCTAACATGGGCATCCTCATCTATGAAATGAGGTCAGTCAAAGGTGGAGGTGATTGTCAGCAGTGTGGGGCAGGGCAAATAAAATAGGATTTGGAGTCAGAAATCCTGTGTTCAAATCACATCTTTGATAGACGTGGTGTTTTAGAAATTGCTATGGGAAAAAAAGGCAAAATCAACTCTGTGGTGGGGCAGGAGGAGGCCAATGAGAGTTGAAGGAAAGTTCTATGAGGAAGCGATATTGCCTGAAAAAGTTAAACATAAAACTACCAGGTGGCCCAGCCAGTCCACTCCCAGGCATATACTGAAGAGAACTGAAAACAGATAAACACTTGCACGTGAATGTTCAGAGCAGCACTAATCACGATAATCAAAAGGTGGAAACAACCCGAATGTTCACCAATGAATGAATGAATGGGAAGACAACATGGGGTCAAGCCATACAATGGAATATTATTCAGTCATAAAAAAGGAACGAAGTCTTCATGGTGGTTGTAGCCTGGTGAAACTAACACATGCTACAGTATGGATGAACTTTCAAAACATTGTGCTACATGAGAGAAGCCAGACACATGGGTCACATATTGTATGATTCTATTTTTCTGAAATGTCCAAAATAGGCACATCCATAGAAATAGAAGATTGATAGTTGCCAGGGAGAGGGGAATGGGCGTAACTACTTAGTGGGTACAGGGTTTTATTTGGGCGATGATGAAATGTTTTGGAACTAGATAGAGGTGGTTGTATAACATTGTGAATATACTAAGTGCCATAGACTTGTTCATATTAAGTGGCAAAAGTTCACCTCAGTTAAACAAAAGAAAAAAGAAGAAATACAGAGCTGAGTCCTGAAAGATAAGGAGGATAAAGCAGAAGAGGAGTGGGATTACTGGGTGGGAGGAAGAGCGTGGATAAAGACAGGGAGCTATCATCTTGGATGGAGAGCTCTTGGAGAGGCTTGAGAGTAATCTAGAAGGGCCAGCGAGGCTGGATCATGAAAGACAAACAGTTTAGACTTTTTTTCCTGAAGTCAGTGCTCCCCAAACTTTACTGTTCACGTCAGTGCTTCTCAAAGCTTAGTGTGCATTCCCAGGTCACCTGGGGACCTTGATACAATGCAGATTCCAAGCCAATAGTTTGGGGTGAAGCCTGAGATTCTGAATTTCTAACAAGCTCCAAAGTGATGCTGATAGTCACTTTGAGTGATTTTTGCCATACCCAAGTACCACCTATACTATTATTTACTCAGTCTTTTATTTTGGATTGTTACACTTAAATGACATTTATTTTAAAGGGAAATTCATAGCATCACTGCAAATATGAAACCTGCTTTGCCCAATGTCAAAAACAAAATATTGCTAATGACTTTTGCTAGGTAATATTGTCTGCCCGAGACCTTAGGTCTGAGGCCTTCTCTCTTTTTGTTCAAAGGGAGGTCAGCAAGTCTTAGGTGTTCAAGACTACTTAACACCTAATGGAGACACTGTCCTTGAGATAAATTTGATTGAAAGAGGTCAGAAAAGCCCATTTCTTACAAATCTGTTTCAATGCTACTTAAAACCTCAAATGCAGGTACCTAAGGAGTCACACCAGCAGGCAATAGGGAGCCCATAGAATCATTAGATTGGGGATGTGAAGTGCACAGATTAGTGTTTTAGAAATAATTCCCCATGAGGAAGGGAGGGGGGTGGGAGGGCGGTGGGGAGACAAGGCTGTTAGTCTCAAGCGTGAGATTTGCAGAGCCTGGATTAGGACAGGTGCTTTAGGAGCATTCATGAGGCTGAAGCCAGAACCCTTGGAAGGTGGATTGTCAGGGTGAACAGGAAACCAGGATGGGGCCAAGAAGGCTGGCTTGGGCAGCTGGTGCGTGGGAGTGCTCTGCCCTTGAGGAGTGGAGTGGAGCACTGGGGAGCAGAGTGGAGGCAGAGAGAAGTGGACAAGCTGCCCGTCCAGTGTGGAGTTTGAACTGCCCAAGGGACATCCTGGTGTAAATATCTCCAAGGAAGGTGGAACTGTGGTCATAGAGCTCAACAGAACTGTGGTCATAGGGATATGCCTGGGGATACAGGAGATCTTTGAAGCCTCCAGAATGGATTAACTGGCACAGGAAGGTCTTGAAAAGTGAGAAGGTCGATGGTGGGAAGAGATGATGGGGCGAGCAGAGGACCAACGGAAGAACCGAGAAAGCACAGGAGGGACAGACAGCACCCAGAATGCCAAGGGGTCTGCAGAAAGGGGATCGCTTGAGTGGGGGGACTCAACAGCGTCCAGCCCCAGGCAAGGTAAATGGATGAAGAATAAAGACAGCCGTTGGGAAGCAGATATCCTAAATACACCATTGACCAGAACATCCACGGTGCACGCTCTTGGAAAGCAAATTGGCAATATGCATCAAGAACCTTAAAAATATCCACATTCTTCAACTTATGAATGTATTTTTTAAGGCTCTGTCATTAGAAAACAATTCCCAGTACAGACCCAGATGTATGCATTACAATTGTTTTAAGTCATGGGAAACCACTGGAAGTTATATCCAACAGCAGAGAGAGAAGTTAAGTAAATTACGACACAACCAAGTCATGGAATATTAAATTGCTACAAAAACGATGCTTACCAGATTCTTGAATGCTGCAGGAACAAGTTTATAAGGCTAAACATGCAGGGTACAGAATTGCGATTTTAACCTGTTCTCAGTGTTGTCAAAAGTGCACAGGAAACGATAGCATTGAAACACACCAGCATGTTAACAGAGTATGTAGTTCTTATTAGTGTGTTTCACAAACTTTCTACAGTGAACATGTATTTCTGTTCTAATCAGGAGGAAATGCTTTTCTTAAACTTTTTATTTTGCAGTTGTTTGGGATTTTTAGCAAAATTGCAGAGACGGCCCAGAGAGTTCTCTTGTACCCTTTACCCAGTTTCCCCTCGTGTTAATATCTAATATATAACCATTAGTTGTGGTGCATTTGTCAAAACTAAGCAATTAATACTGGTACATTACTATTGACTAAATTCCAGAGTTTATTTGGATTTCACCAGTGTTTCCACTGATGCTCTTTTTCTGTTCCAGGATCCAATCCAGGTGCCACTCTGAATTTAGTCATCCGTCTCCTTGATCTGCTCTGGTCTATGGCAGTTGCTCTGTCTTTCCTTGTTTTTCATGACTTTGACAGTTTTGAAGAAGACTTATCTGGTATTTGTAGAATGCTCCTGAATTTGGGTTTGCCTGCTGTTTCTCGTGATTAGATGGGGACTATGGATTTGGGGGAAGAATGCTGCTTCGAGATGAAGTGCCTTTCTCATCCATCATGTTAAGGTGCTAATGATATCTATATGACATCCCTGTGATGTTAACCTTCAGCACTTGGTTAAGGTGAGATCTGCCAGGTTTCTCCACTGTAAAGTTACTCTTTTCCCCTTTCCCTGCCATGTTTTTTGGAAGTGAGTCACTAAGTCCAGCCTACACTCAAGGTGGGGGGGGGGGGGGCAGCCCC